>NW_007360429.1:0-3268 GCF_000271585.1 Trametes versicolor FP-101664 SS1
TCCTTGCGCACGCGCTTTGTCACCCCGGAGTAGTGGTCAGGGCGCAACCCTTGGCTTGCCGATCTTCTGATTGGTACAATACGCGGAATCTGCCTGACCCGCAGTGTAAAATCCGGTGTTGACTGTAACGGGTGCACCTTTGGGTGTAGGAGGCATAGAAAAGCGGCAACAGGAAGCCAAGGCAGGTTACCCTTGGGCTCGTGTCCCTTGTGGTAAAAGGACGCAGCAATAGGCCGAGGAGGCTGAGCAGACAGCGTCGGGTAGCGAGACTGCGGATAACATCCCGAGATCGGGAGTGGACACCCTGGATCTTGAGTGCCACAACAAGCAGCACGGTTACGACCACATAGACCAAACCGACTGCTACTACGAGCCAGGGGAGAACCTGTGGAACGACTGCGATAGTTTTCCGTGCCCCAACCGCCTCTTCTCCATCACCGCCCCACAACGACTCACCTCGGAAAACCTCCCTCGCTTCCACCCCACCACCCTCGACCAGATCCGCGGGCTTATCCCGGAATCTATTCCCCTCCCAAGCACCCGGGCACCAACCCCGGCACCACTCACTCGCCCCGTATCGCCGGTACGCGCCCCCTCCCCCGAAGCTCCACTCGCACCCCCGGCTCCCACTATGTCCCAAGAAACGATCAACGCGCTCATCGCGGGCCAGACCCAGATGCAGCAGGCCGTCACCGCCCTCACGCAGGCCGTCACCACCCTCACTACCACTGTCAACAATCGCCAGCAGGGGGCGACAGAGCGCACCCTCGACAAAGCCCTCCAGAAACCCATGCCGTTCAAGGGTAATTCGAGCGCCGACGCTCGACGCTTCCTCGCCGCGTTCAGCACCTACGCAATGACCACGGGCAGTCTCCTCAACAACGCGCAGGCAGACGGCACGTACGCTCCCGACGAAAGGAAGTGGATTGTGTCCGCCCTGACCTTCCTGCAGGACGAAGCAGCCATCTGGGCCACCCCATACCTCGAAACAGTGGCTGAGGCTGAGGTCGCCAAACGGCCATTCCAGGACACCTGGGCCACCTTCAAGGCCGACTTCCGCTCCCGCTTCGAAACTTCCAACGAGGCGGTTGACGCCAAGGACGCGCTCCGCACACTCTGGCAAGGAAGCAAGACGGTCCCCGAGTACGCCGCCAAGTTCAAAGAGCTGATGAGCCGAACGGGCTACTCAGCGGCCGACCTCCGCAACCGCTTTTATGAGCACCTCGCCAGCAGCATCAAGGACGAGCTCGTGCACACCGCCAAGCCCATTGGCACCCTAGACGAGCTCCTAACTGTGGCGACGGAGCTCGACGTCCGCATTCGCCAGCGCAGGGCTGAGAAAGCCCGCGAGCAAGGCAAAAGCGTCCCCTCCCCTCGGTTCCCCCCAGCTACTACTTCCGCCGCCCCATTCGTCGCAAAAGACCCCAACGCGATGGACATTGATGGAACGCACTCGCGCGAAGCCTTCATCAAGTCGATGACAGGCAAGTGCTTTGGTTGCGGCTCCACCGCCCACAGCAAACGCGACGGCAACCACGAGCGCGACATCTGTGCCTGGTGCGGAAGAACAGGCCATCGAGAGGTGGTCTGCCAGAGCAAGTTCATGGGGCAGCCGAAGAAGCAGCGTGTGGCAGCGACCGAGGAGGCACCCTCGGACACCGCAGCCGCCGCTGAGGCCACCGTCTCCGCCAGCCAGATCGACGTGATCGCCCAACTCCTCGAAGGGCAGCGACAGCTGGCCGCGCAGATCGAAGCGATGAAGCAGGCTTTTTAGAACGGGCGCGCGATAAGGCTACGACACCGCCGCCCGAAGGTTTACGCACGCATCCCCCGTCCTCGTCTATCTATGATTCCGTCGCCTCCTGTACTTTTAGTATACCGGAAATAGATGTGAATAGTTCTCACTTCCGTATCAGTGTGAACGTCAAAGGACGAAACCGTAGCGTAGCCGCAGTAGCCATGATAGACTCTGGAGCCACCGGTCTATTCATTCATCAACGCTTTGTCGATATGCATCGAGTCATGATCCATCCCCTCGCCCGAGCCATCCCGCTTCATAATATTGACGGCTCTCGTAACCAAGCCGGCAGTATCACTCATTACGCCCGCCTTGAACTCAGCATCGGCACGCACACCGAGCGCACCGAGTTCTTAGTCACCAACATTGGGCCAGAGGACATGATCTTGGGGCTTCCCTGGCTGCGGAAGATCAACCCGCAGATCGATTGGACAAACGGCAGGGTCGAGGTCGATACGGAGGACCGGTCGGCGGTCCCCGAGGAAGATCTCCCCCCGTTTGAAAAGATCGCGGCCAACAGACGCCTTCGCCGGCATTGGCAAAAGCACGGTGTGCTTGAGGAAGCCACGGAGGAACTCTGGTGTGCCGCCGGGTTCACGTACTCCACCGAGCTCGCCGCCGAAGCGCATCAGGCCAAGCCGAAGAAGACCTTCGACGAAATGGTTCCCGAGGAATATCGGCAGTACGCCAAAGTGTTTTCAGAACCGGATTCGGAGCGCCTACCCGAGCATAAGCCATATGATCATACCATCGATCTAAAGCCCGACGCCCCCGAGACTATCCGCTCCAAGGTGTACCCGATGCCGGTAAACGAGCAAGCCGAGCTCGACGCCTTCCTCGATGAGAACCTTCGCAAGGGTTACATCGTCCCCTCTAAGTCCCCCATGGCTTCACCGGTCTTCTTTGTCAAGAAGAAGGACGGGAAACTCCGCATGGTCCAAGACTATCGAAAGCTGAATGACATCACCGTCAAAAACCGGTACCCACTCCCCCTCGCATCTGACATCATCAATCGCCTTCGCCAATCTAAGTACTTCACCAAATTCGATGTTCGTTGGGGCTACAACAACATCCGAATCAAGGAAGGCGATGAGTGGAAAGCAGCTTTCACGACCAATAGGGGTCTGTTTGAACCACGGGTCATGTTCTTCGGTCTCACCAACTCCCCGGCCACCTTCCAAGCGCTGATGAACTCTATCTTCGGTGACCTGATAGCTGCTGGGAAGGTAGCAGTGTACCTGGACGACATCCTCATCTTCAGTGACACTCGGGAAGAGCACCGCAGGGTCACACACGAAGTACTGCGTCGGCTCCAGGAACACGACCTGTTCCTACGACCCGAAAAGTGCGAGTTCGAGCAGACCGAGATCGAGTACCTGGGCTTGGTGATCCGACAGGGCGAAGTCAGCATGGACCTCATCAAAGTCCAGCTGTACGCGACTGGCCGACCCCACGGACTTACGGGAGTCC
>NW_007360430.1:0-3257 GCF_000271585.1 Trametes versicolor FP-101664 SS1
CTCCCCGCGCCCAGCGAGGGGTAGCAAGTTCACCCACCCCGACCAGAGTGCGCCTGTCGATCGCTGCAGGGTCCCTTCCGGGCGTCACAGGATCACGGTGCAGGTAGGAGTGCATTTCGGGAGTCTTGGGTAGGCTGGGGACGGGAGGGATTGGCGACTCGGATGGGCTGTGCACGCCGAAGTAGTAGGGATCGAGAGAGGACGTGGCCGAGGCGGGGCGGTGGCCGTCCGTCTCAGCATCGGTGTGCTGGTCTTCTGCGCCGACGACTTGCAGGAAGGGCTGCTGGACCATCGTCAGTTGAGATCAGCCAACGAGACAAGCGCATGCAAAGCGTGGCTACCTTTCGCGCATCTTTAGCGGCATCGCGCTCGTATCGTACATCCCCGTCCGACCCCGCCTTGGAGTCTCCAATATCGAGCGCAGGAGGCCTTTCTCTCCTCTTCGTGCGTCCTTTTTCGTGTGCCACTGGACCGAGGGTGGGGGAAGACGGGGCAGACATGGAAGAGAGGATAACGAGCGAAGGAAAGAAAGGAAAGACAAGAGAAGAATCAGAGAATCGAGAGGGGAGAGCGTATCGTGTACAGGATGGGTGGAACGACGCTCAGGACCAGTAAACCGACTGGCCGTTGAGCTCGACGATGCCGGTGTGCGGAGTATGTCGTTCTGAATGTCGTCCTCGTCGAGCTCTACAACCGCCTCGTGTTATGTACCGCTGTTTGGCTTGTGGCGATCTCGCCCATTGTCCGCTTTAGGCACAGCAGACGCCCGTTGTGCTTCGTTTTCCGCACAATACCTGAGCGTGTGGCACAGCAGCTCTGGCGTGCACCCTGCCGCTCTCTGGCGTGCACCCGTCACCCACTCACTCACTCCGTGAACCCTGGCCAAGGCGATCGAAGTGCAGCGAGCGACTCCGAGCCGGCGCCTGCTATCACGACGCGGGCCCGCCTTCGCTCAATCGCAGTGCGCTCTCGCCTGTGCTTCTCCCCCTTAGCACTGCGCTGGCCTCCTGCCCGCAGCGCTGCTCTCCCGCCCGCAGCGCTGTCCTCTCCACGCCATGTAAATCAATGTGTTTCATAGTCGAGCACCCTCCGTAGCTGCACACGCGCTCTCGAAAGCGCCGCTGCCGTCCTGCGCCGCCTATGCCGCGCAAGCTGACGCCCTATCCTCAGCCTTCCAACACATCTCGCACCGCGCTCCCCCCGCGCTCTCTCGCCATCTGTGTACATCATGATCGAGCCGACGATGCGCTCATTTAATGTCTGTTCGCGCCTTGTCCCGTTGCGATTGGCACTCACGGTACCCAGTATACAGGCCCCCGAAGCACTAAATCGCCCATCCCGCTCCCTCAGAACACACAGCAGTCTCCGTATCGTGTGCGAATCCGGCACGCATACGGCCCCCGCTTGCCTGCCGCTCCGCTAGTCCGGCGAAGCAAAACCCCGTTCGGGGCAGCGGCTGCACTGCAAAATGACACCTCGTTCAGGAGCACTCCCGTCACAGCCCTCGCACTGGCGCGTGCGCGTTGCTTACGACGTCGTAGAGGTTGCTTATACCTCCCATCAGGTGCGTTCGCAGACTTGCCCGACACGAATTGCGCTCACAGCGTCCGATTGACAGCCCGGCCGCCCGTCAAATTGCGAATGCCCGCACCCCCTTGCGTCGTACACGCCGCGTGAAGCGTGGAATATGTGCGCACATACCGTCGCAACATGCCCACCACACCGTTTGTGATGCCCCGCAAAACCGCGGCCGCGGCAGCCTTGACACGCTTTTCTCGCCCTGGACGCGCCCGCAAGATCGACGACTACCAGTCGTGGCCCTCGACGCCCCCACTCGACAAGCTCGGTCTATGCTCGCAACACCCCGGCGAGTACGCTGCTACCACGCTCGAAGCCGCCGCAGACGTACTGCGCGCGGAGCGCCGTCCATATGGTCGACCTGTCCAAACACGCTTCAGCCCCTCTCGCGGGCGCGACACTGCGCGAGCATACATCCGTCTTACTCCACCCTGTGTATATGATGTTAATCTCGTATCAGGTGCGTTTTCAGCTCTCCCGGACGCGAACTCCGCTCACAATGTCGCATTTTCAGCGCGCAGACACACAAAACGTCGCAGAACTCACTCAGAATGTCCATCCGAGACCGGCCAACACCCTCATCATTGCCAGGAAACCTCGCTCGTCCAGCCACAACGCTTTTCGGGGCCGCCAAGTGCGCCGAACGAGCGCACTCGACCCGGCTCCGGGCACCCCAACCAGGTCCGTGCACACCATCTCGCAGGCCGGTCCGCGCCCCGCACACGCTTCCGGCGCGTCTGGCACGTCCACACAACACACGTCCCGCGCGCACAGCCGCGTCGCGAACGTCCTGCGCGTCGTACGTCGCCGGCAACACGGCCCCGCCGCCCGCTTGCCGCCCCTCCCGCCCTCCGCCATCGTGTCCGGCGGGGCCAAAACCACGACGGCGCGCTCCCATGCACCGGGGCGCATACACCCACGCAGTTTCGCGGCGATCCGGGCAGAAAAAATGTGTCCCATTTTGGGCGATTTCATTGGTGACGCCGGCGACGACGACAAAGGTGCCCGCGTCCCGGCCGCCCCTCCGGTCCGTTGGCCGCGCAACTTGGTAGATATGCTGTCATGGACGTTCCGTAGCGTCTCCCGTTGCGTGCGGCCGCGCCCGGCAAGAGGGCGACTCGATCTCGACGGCGGCCGAATCGACCTCCCGTCGGCGAGCACATCTCAACCCCGCCTCGCGAACTGCCAAATCCCGCTCGAACATGACAGAGGCTCTTTTGGGAATGCTGACATCGCTCCGATGCGGCAACAGCGCCGCCAGCGCGTGCGGAACGGCCTTGGCGAAGCTCGCAATCACCCCCCGCCTGCACCTCGCCGCCCTCCTCCCGTGCCAGGATCACATCCACGCCGCAAACGAACACCGCAGCACACTCTCCTGAACCAAGGAGCGTCCCCCCACAGAATCTCGGCGCAGTACGACGAGGTCGAAATCGGGCAACTGCGGGCGATTTCATGGGCGATCTCTCCCACTCCATCGCCAAAATCCGCGTCCCGCCCGCCCCCCGCGTCCGGCGGCCGCGAAACTCGGCAGAGGCACTCCCGCGTACGTCTCGCATCGCCCGCCGTCGGCTGCAGGCGCGCCCAACGCGTTCTCTGCTCGCGGCACGCCGGTCGACGCCGCTGGCCCGACGCCCCGCGACGCCGCCAGCGCGAACTAGCACGTCCCGCAACGCGGGCGT
>NW_007360431.1:0-3257 GCF_000271585.1 Trametes versicolor FP-101664 SS1
CGTCGACCCCATACTCGGTGTCGGACTCAGTCACGATGACTCCTCAATTCACGTTCACGCCGCCCCGACATGGTATACCGCAGTGCCTCCCCTCGAGCCCAAGGCAGACCTTCCCACTGGCTCCTCTCCCCAGCTTGCCTCCCTCGCTTCGCGCGCAGTCCGCATCCGACATGCATTTCATCAAGACTACGCTCACGACCGGTACGCTCTCTGACAGGCTTAATGCGCTCACGCTCCTCGTCCAAGGGAGCCCAATACACAACACCGCGGTGCTCGACAGCTTGCGCGCGATGATCCGGTGTGGGCGCGCAAAGGGCGGCAGAGACGAGGGGCTCAAGGCCGTGCGCTGCATAGTGGATTGGTGGGTTGGCGGTGGAGGGCCGGGAAGAAAACTCAAGTATGTCGCGCTTCTTCAGTGTGCGCCTGGCCCGGCTACTCATGTGCTGAATGCTTCGCCAGATACTTCCGAGACCAGCCCCTCCTACATCCGGACATGGACGACGCGCACCTGCTCATATGGCACTTCGAGGACTGGCTCAAGAAATTCTTCTTTTCCATCCTGCAAATCCTCGAGACGTTCTCCCTCGACCCCCTCACCTACGTCCGCACGCAAACGCTCGCCTTCCTCGCCACGTTCCTCCGCGCGCAGCCCGAACAGGAGCAGAATTTGCTGCGCCTCCTCGTGAACAAGCTTGTACGCACCCGCACCCCGCTATACATGCATGTATGCGCAGGCATTGACGCGATGCCTAATAGGGAGACACAGAAAAGTCCGTATGCTCGCGCGTGTCCTACCACCTTCTGCAGATCCTCCAGGCACACCCCGCGATGAAGGGCGTCATTGTGCGCGAGGTGCGCGCACTCATCTTCCGCCTCCCCTCCTCCACTGCCGCGCAGGCCGCGCCCGCCAACCCCGCGGGCACCCACATCCGGTTCGGCGACGCGGACTCCTCTTTGTCCAAGCCCAAGTCCAAAGGCAAGAAAGACGCAGCGGCGAAAGCGGACCCGCAGTCTCGATGGAACTCGCACGCGTGGTATTACGCCTCCGTGACGCTGAATCAAGTGGTGCTCACACCGTCCACGGTGGACCGCGCTGTCGCGCGCATGCTCGTCGACTCGTACTTTGAGATGTTCGAGGAGATCCTCGGGTCGAAGGGCGACGAGGACGAGGCGGAGCCCGAGGGCGAGGTGGTAGACGCGAAAGAGGACAAGTCTGGCCGAGGAAAAGGCAAGGACAGAGGCCCACCCCGGGAGAAGAAGAAACCAAAGGTCAAGGAGACGAAGGGCGCAGCTGGGTTCGCCGAGGTCGAGGACACCTCGTCGCGCCTCATCGGCGCTATTCTGACGAGCGTGAACCGCGCGCTGCCCTTCGCGCAAATGCACCTGAGCAACGACAGCTCTGCAGTGTACGCCTATCCTTTGACTCTGTGTTTCTCCATATTGACGTCGGTTGCAGGTTCTAAAAGCACATCGACACGCTCTTCCGTATCACGCATACCTCGACTTTCAACATCTCGCTCCAAGCCCTCACTCTCATCCTGCAAATCTCGACCACGCTCTCCTCCTCCACCACGAAGCAGCCGTCCACGTCGTCTCCTTCGGCTTTCACGACAACGCTCCGCGATCGGTTCTGCCGCACGCTATATGCGTCGCTCACGGACCCGCGTTTAAGCACGTCAAATAAGCAAGCAATGTATCTCAATCTGCTCTTTAAGGCAATGAAGGCGGACCACGACGCACAACGTGTAGCTGCCTTCGTGCGTCGTTTCGTACAGGTGCTCGCGAGCGGCGTGGGCGCCGGCGGAGCGGTCGAGTTCATTGCTGGTGGTCTGTATCTTCTCGGCGAGGTAGGTTTCGCGATATTATGCTTTCCGAGCGCATCCTAATCACCACCTTGTAGCTCTTCAGCACGACTCCCAATCTGAAGCAATTACTCAACGCGTCCAAGTCTAAAACGGCCCCTGTCGCCGACGCGTCGTCGTACGACCCCCGAAAACGCGACCCCCAATACGCCCACACGTTCGCGACACCCATCTACGAGCTGGGACGTCTCACCATCGTTCCCCTACCCCGCCCACGCTCATTAATCCTCTCAGATCCCGCTCCTCCACCACTACCACCCCGCGATCTCCCTGCACGCCCGCCAGCTGCTCTCCTCAACCCCCATCACCAGCTCGCCCGACCTCTCCCAAAACACACTCTCGCACTTCCTCGACCGCTTCATCTACAAGAACGCGAAGAAGCCCAAGCCCAAGGGCTCGAGCGCGATGTAGCCCGGGGCGACCGACAGTGCGCACGGCGTCACACTCGTGAAGGGCGAGGGCGCGGGGCTCGGCGTGCCCGTCAACGACCAGCGGTTCTGGAGCCGCAAGGAGGAGGATGTGCCGGTCGACCAGCGGTTCTTCCGCGCGTACTTTACGCGCAAGGCCGAGAAGGAGCGCGAGAAGGCGAAGAAGGTCGGGCGGAGCAAGGGCCATGCGGACGAGTCGGACGAGGACACGGATGCGCCCGAGAATGATGAGGCCGAGGCTGAAGAGCTGGTCAGCGCGTCGGAGGATGGGGAGGAGGCGACTGCGTCGGAGGGTTAAGAGGAAGAGGAAGAGGCCGTGAGCGGCGATGAGAGCGAAGACGGCGGGTTCGACCTGCCGAGCAAGGGCCAGAAGCCCACACCAGTCGAAGACGACGAAGACGAGGAGGAAAACAGCGACATTGAAGAGGCAGAGATATGGGAGGGACGCCACTACCTTGTTGAATTCGGCGGCCGGGAAGCGCCCGTGGGGACACAAAATGCGCTGTGGCGGCTGAACGCGGCCACATCGCGCGTTGCAAATGGGTGCGTTCGATTCGCATTCGCTCTGCGAATCGAACGCCTACTAACGTGTAGTGTTTCGAGCAGATCTCAAATTCTCGCTCGGCGGGCTCGAGGCGCCTGCACGAACACAGAATATGCTGTGGTGCCTCAACACAGCGACACCACGTGTTGTGAATGGGTGCGTTTGATTCACATTTGTTTTGCGAATCGAACACCCACTAATGGGTACTGTTTCGTGCAGAACTCAGAATCACGGTTGGCGGGCTCTAAGTGGGTGCGTTCAATTTGTTCAGCTAATCTGATCCAAACAAGTGTTCATTTGAACATTTACAGCCATAACTCACATTCTCAGTTTGTGGCCTTTGAGCGCCAGCGGGAACAAGAAATCCTGTGTGAGTGGAAGCAAACTGCCTGCATACAGACATTGTCTCTCTCATTGTTTGAG
>NW_007360432.1:0-3251 GCF_000271585.1 Trametes versicolor FP-101664 SS1
TATCGCCACGAAACCGCGTGGGTGTATGCGCCCTGGTTCGTGGGAGCGTTCTGTCGTGTTTATGAGGCCGTCGTACGCGATGCGGGCGCGTGAGAGGGCGGGCACGCGGCGGGTGGGGCCGAATTGCGGGCGGCGTACGACGCGCAGGACGTACGCGACGCGGTCGTGCGCGAGATTGATGCGTCATGAGCGCATGACGTACGCGTCCTGAGGGCGCGGAAGGCGCAACGTGGCTGGTGGCATGATATATGCGGAGCCTGCCCCGGGTGCTGGGGCCCTCAGTCGAGTAGACCCGGCTGACGCCGTTGCGCATGCCTGAAAGTGTCGTGGACGGTAGTGAAGAGTTGTATTGTACCGTTGAGGGTGTTTTCAGCCGTTCCCGGAGGGTTTTGAATCATTTTTACGAAAATCTGTCTGCGGGCGAAATGAAAATTCGACTTTGTCAGCGTAATTCGTATCTGAACGAGCTGGGAGCGTACCTTGTACGAGATAAGTAAGATACTCATCACACCACATACAGCCGCAGTGCACAAACAGGGATGACGCGACTGCAGAACCGGCAGAAGTCGTATTTGATGTCGCCGCCTGCCGAGCGGCACTCCGCGCGCAGGACGTGCGCGGTACCTTCGCGCGTGTAACGGCATACTTGTCGGAGGTCTAAGAGCATATAGTGAGCTTTCTGGGCGGGGGCGTCGAGGACGGTGGGCGGTAGACGGCGGTCTTGAGGGCGTGGGTGAGCGCGGAGTGTCGACGACGCCACAGCCGCAATTCCGCACCGCAACGCAAACGGCGTCGTCGAGGTGTCACTACGGGGTGTGGGCACGTGTTTCACGACGTACACAGCGTGCCGTGTGCGACACGGCGCGGGCGTTTGCGATTCGAGGCGGGGGAGGACTATATTATGGGCGCTGTGAGTGCAGTTCGCGTCGGGAGAGCATGCGAACACACCTGAATGATGTCTAGCACTCCTGCATTACGCACGTGAGTGATTTACGCACGCCGTCGGAATCGGTGCGGCAGAAAGTTGCAGAACCTCGCGAGATGAGCGGGCAGGGTGCGTCAGGCATTCCGCGCGAAAGACGTTCGCGGCGCCGTAGCGCTCGTGTCAGTACGATGCTCCAGGTGTGATAAGCGATCCCTGAACTTGTGGGATATGGGCCTTGCGATTTACGAGTAGCACCGCAAGATGACAGGGGCGCGAGCGAGCCAGGTATGTTTGTTCCGCCAGTACCGCAGTATGGCCCGCCGCGGCGAGTGTTTTCGCCAGCACGCACGGACAGCATAGACGTACACTTTATCTACAGCGGAACAGTCCGCCCCGTGCGAGAGGGGGTGAGCGTTGACGATTTAGAGGGCGGACGAGCTGTAAATCGGACAGTGTCAGCGCAAATCGTGTCGCAGGGGGCTGTAAACGCACCAGGATATAGATCACGACTGTCTGCACCGCGCTGTATCAACTGCGAATAGGCTGCTGTACATGCGCCGACGCGAGGGGCGATAGAGTGTTCGATGCGGTACGCACACGGGGCGACTAGCGGTCTTGCATGCGGGTGTATCGCAAGTGCATTACTCCATATCCGAGATTTCTAGGCCAGAGGTGCGCGGGGCGGGCGTGTAAACTCGCGGGAAGGGGACGGGAGGGCACCAGGGGAGGGCAGGCAGACGAAAGAAGGCAGGCAGACGAAAGAAGGCAGGCGAGGTTGCTCAGACGGAGGGCGGGTTTGGCAGAGAGAGGCGGGGAACGCCCGCGAGAACACGGCCTGGACAGCGGAAACGACGGGTGGGCGCCTGCTGGATGGAGACGGCGGACGTCATGGTGGGCGAGCGGCGGCGGCGAAGAAGGCATGAGTCGGGCTGTCTGCAGTGACTGTCGTCGCAGTCGAGACCAATATATGCTGCTCAAAGTCGGAGTCAAGTCCATGGCGTGTCGATGGTGCAAGCGCTGAGCAAGATTAGATTAGATGCACTTTGGCTTCACTCGACTCTTTCTGGACAATCTCACCAAGATGTCCTCCTCCCTCTCCTCCCTCGCACGCCGCCATAGGCCTCTACCTCCTCGACTACGGCGCAGGCAACGTCCAGAGCCTCGCTAACAGCCTCAACAAGCTCGGACACTCTTTCCAGTGCATTTCCTCTCCAGAGGACTTCGACAAGGCCACAGTAAGTGCCTGTCCGTCACGCGGCTCGCGCACTCTGACTAGAAATCCCCCATAGAGCCTCATCTTCCCCGGCGTCGGCGCATTCGAGAGCGCGATCGATGGCCTCATATCACGCGGCCTTTACGAGCCCCTGCGCGAGTACATCGCCTCGGGGAAACCGTACTTCGGCATCTGCATAGGCATGCAGGTCCTCTTCCGCTCCTCGCTCGAGTCCCCCACCTCCACCGGGCTCGGCATCGTCCCGAGCGACATTGGCCTCTTTAGCAACGTGGACAAGTCCGTCCCCCACATGGGCTGGAACTCGGTCGAGTTCCTCGATCCGGCGGAAACGGCGCACGAAGGCATCGACCCCGCGGCGCGCTACTATTTCGTCCACTCCTTCCGCGCGCCATATGACTGGGAGCACGCGGACGCCGCCCAATGGGCGCACACCACAACGCAGTACGGCCAGGAGATCTTCTTGGCGACGGTTCGTAAAGGGAACGTCTTCGCGTGTCAGTTCCACCCGGAGAAGTCTGGTAAAGCCGGCCTGCGCGTTCTTGATGCGTGGCTCCGCTCATCTGAAGCGGAACGTGCGACTAGCCCGCCCACTCCTCGCATAGCACGTCATCCGAATCCGAAGGACGGCTTTACGAAGCGCGTCGTGGCATGCATGGACGTCCGGTCGAACGATGCCGGTGACCTTGTTGTTACAAAGGGTGACCAGTACGACGTTCGCGAACGCACAAGCGCGGACGGTGTGCAAGCACAGGCCGCAGGTGAAGTTCGCAACCTCGGTAAACCCGTCGCGCTCGCCGCACGGTACTACGAGGAAGGCGCGGACGAGCTCTGTCTCATGAACATCACCTCCTTCCGCCACTCCCCTCTACTCGACCAGCCGATGCTGGCCGTCGTTCGCGCGGCTGCGGAAACCGTCTATGTCCCGCTCACGATCGGTGGTGGCATCAAGGACACCGTGGACCCGGACGGCACCCCGCACTCCGCGCTCGAGGTCGCCGGCACGTACTTCCGCGCCGGGGCGACAAGGTCAGCGTCGCGACCGAGGCCGTGTTCGCCGTCGAGAAGATGCGCGCACGTCCCAGCGCGGATGGC
>NW_007360433.1:0-3249 GCF_000271585.1 Trametes versicolor FP-101664 SS1
GACCGAACGGACGCGAAGCTGGCACGGGCCAAGCGCGCGCGGTGAACGCTGACTTAGTCGAGCAAGCAGAAGGGAATCGGGGAGGGGACCGGCATGGAGCAGCGTACGGTGATTGAACATGGGCCAATGGTAGTGACCGAGGAGAGTGATCAGGTGGCGCTATAGCTACGAGCGGCGGTATGTAGGCTCGAGGTCTCGCATAAGGCTCTCTAATCGAATTGCATCCCGTCCTTCTCATCTCCCTACCGCATATTTCATCCGCGGAATATGCATGGTTTAAGCAGCTTTTTAGCCCTCCAGAAACGGACATTTCGATCGATCAGACTGCATGGCTGTACATCGAGCGGTGAAAGTTAGCACGTGCGCCCGATCTCATCGATCGGACGCATCAGCTCTGTTGAGTGCGTGGCTTACGCGTACGGACGCCTCGTCCCTCCCTCCCACTCGCACATCCACGGCCCTGGCTCCTATCCACCGTCATCGCCTGCGACCTTGCCAGCAAACCGCACCCCCTTGGTCTGTACACGGTCATAGGCAATACCGCACGTCGGTTACGTGGTCGCACAAGATTCATACCTTAGAGAGACTCCGACGTCATCCAAGGGTTCCTGCCTCCCGGACGTGGTCAGGGTGTGTACCTAGCGCCTGGTATCGTAAGTATGCTCTTATATGCCACCCCTACCCCTGTGTTACGGACAGCGCTGCGTGGGTACAACTTTGTAAGGATATGACGTTGAAATTGTAGAATTGCGTTCGCACGGTCGAGCTCTCCATGCAAGTGCGCCCGCGCGGCGCAAACACCATTCTCGTAGTTGCCTTACGTGGCCCTTGTTCCCCTCGAGGCGCGAGCGGCGGCAGCGTTACAGCGTCGGGCGCAGCACGAGAGCATCAGCCTGTCCAGCAGTCTCGTGTGCGCCCGGGCACTCGACGATATCCGCGCCCGCCAATCGCGTCATAGTGTCCTCCGAGGCCCGAACACTCCAACCAAATCCTCCTCCCAAAGCCGCTCTCGATCCGGACAGGTACGCGCAACTTACGCGGGGGCCGGGGCGGTTCATTCGAGGCTCACGTACAGGCCGAGCGATACATGTTTGAAGTGGTCGAACGCGGCTGCACACGAGGGTATCAGACGCGCGCAGATGGACACAGGAGTCGCCAGACGAACCTCCCTTGTAGGCAAGAGCTACTCCGCTTCCATGGCTGCGACTCGGCGCGACTAGCCGGCGTCCCGCGAAGGAGCGGTGGCTACGGCTCCCATTGCGCCTTTGTTCTGCCACACTCGAGCGCGCGCGCAAAGGCCCGAGAAGGCCGGTCACGGCATGGTCAGAATCACGTCCACGCGAGGGGTCACGTCCACGCGAGGGGTCACGTCCACGCGAGGGGTCACGTCCACGCGAGGGGTGACGTCTCCGCGGAATTTGCCGAGCACAGCCACTCGATCGACTTCAGGCGCCCGTGGGCTCGATCGTCCTCCGCAACCGACCGCCACCACTGCTCGACCTCACTCCCTCTCATCTCCTCCACATCCACCTCGCGCGACTACACCAACACCACACGACCGCCATGAACATGCCCAAGCGCTACTTCAAGGTGAGTATGCACTGCTGGTTCAACTGGGGCGCTACTAACACTCGCACGGCCAGATCTTGCGCCCGTTCATCGCTCCCGATGCGCAGCGCGCGGTCAAATGGGATGACTTCTACAGAGTATACGACCCCGCCGGTACACGGCTCCGGCTACTGACTCCGTCCTTTGCAGCTATTCGTCAACCATTTCGAGTTTGACGTCAAGCGAGGCAAAGGCCGCGTCCACGCCTTCACCCCGCCGACTCAAGGCTGGGTCTTTGCACCGAAGAAGTTCCTCGCGTACAAGGTGAGCGTAGCTGGAATACCCTGCACCGCACGCGCATTACTGACCTCCCGCAGCCGAAGCGGCCTGAACTCACGCCGACGGAGGTGCGCGAGTAAGTCCGCCTCCCTTTATTCGCGTGTCCGTACTCTGCTAATGCACGCGGACCCCTGTAGCATTAGGAAGACCTTGAAGGAAGTATACGGGTGGGGTCCCAACTCGTTCACCGGCGTTTAGTTCAGTAGGATATAGGTTTCGAGGGCAAAGTGTACCGGGGACAAAGTGTGCGGGGGCAAGGTGTTCGCAGGGATGGAAGTAATACATCGGTAGGATTGGGTCGACTAGCTCGAACATTCGTGCGACTTGTAGGTAGTCTATAACAACTTAGTTAATAGTAGGAAGGTAGAAATAGGGCATCTTCAAATATATTTTTCAATACTTTGAACGGTGAGTCTCCCTTCCGGGCACGCAAGCTCTGCACTTCGCGCGACGCAGAGCTATGTTTTAATCTGCGCCATCACGTTCACACGGCGTGTCTACTCTGCTCGAACCTGACCTTTACACCGCAGTTCAGACCGCGCACGACTTCGCTGCTATCGCCTCGCCTCGCATCTGCGGCCGGCGTGCTGCTGTATGCCGCGCAACGTGGGCCCGCGGGCAGCGCGGCCCGTACAGGCACGAATTTGTGAACACGAACTCGTCTAAAGAGACTTGGGACATATGTAACACATGTCCGAGCCCGAGAATCCCGTGCACGCATCATGCACGGGCCGAACAACAAGTCGGAAAGATATAGGGCGGTTTATTGCGGATCTGACAAGACGTTTATGTGTGCATTCGGGGCTCGTAGAACAGGGACCTCACTTAGTTCGTTAATGAACTCGCATTTATTAATGGGAAAGCTGGTTATACGGATGTGAAGGCGTCGCAGCCAATGATTGCGCGACAATCCAGAGGCCTGTAGTAAGGACGAGTGTGGCGCAGATGCCCACGACCGCCTGAACAGGGCGCAGGCCATGTTCAGGCGGATCCTGATTTGGTAAGTCGGGGACTCCGATCAGCGCAACGCAGGGACTATCGGAGTTGGTGCTCTCGATATTGTGCGTCCACGGAGTAACATCTCCTATCAGCCCTCGACACCCCACGACCTGCACTACCGTTCGGCCTCCACAACATGTCCCACCCCACGGAACCAGACGCACTACAGCAAGCATGCATGGCGCTCGACGCCTATGATCTCGCTCAACTCCCGCCTACGCCGACCTGGGGTGCGCAGAGAGACGCGCACTCGGTGAACTCGGAGAGGGCAGACTACCCCTGGGGAGAGCCAGAGCACCTGCCATTCCCCAGGTCGAGGTTCTTACGCTGAACG
The DNA here is from genome assembly GCF_000271585.1 of Trametes versicolor FP-101664 SS1. Classification (NCBI taxonomy): domain Eukaryota; kingdom Fungi; phylum Basidiomycota; class Agaricomycetes; order Polyporales; family Polyporaceae; genus Trametes; species Trametes versicolor. The sequence continues at coordinate 3,221 of NW_007360433.1, forward strand.
AGCCCACGCCAGAGGCAAGGTCAGATTCC
>NW_007360434.1:0-3239 GCF_000271585.1 Trametes versicolor FP-101664 SS1
GTGGTGACGAACTTGTAGAATCGCAGGGCATCCTCGTCCCACTCGACGAAAGCCCACCAGCGCAGGTTGTGGGCCTGCACCACAGTCTGGATGTTGGTGCCGGCCCACGCCCCGAACTCGGGCTTGTCAGCGGGTGGGAGTGGATCGATGGTGTCGACTCCCTTCGCCCTAGCTGCCCGGTTGACCTCTTTGACGTGGGCCGCCTTGGTCAACTGGCTGGCGAAGGAGGTGATGGGGTCGGAGAACACGAGATCGATGCCGGGGAACAAATCGTCCCCGGCCTCGTCCGTGTCTCCTTCATCATCCTGCTCCATCGCCTCGTACGACTCCGCCATGGACGCCGGTGGGCTGGACCAGCATCGGTACCAGGCGGAGAGTGGCTGACCGGAGGCCTCGAGTGTCACGTCCATCTGCCCTTGACGGCGCAGAATGCCGTGGTTCTCGCGTTCGGCCTCCGTCATCAGGTTCCACTCAAACTCATCCACCCCCATGGACTGAGCCGTGGGGCGAGTCGCGTGGGCGGCGGTTGGAGTGAGGGGTTGCGTGGGAGGAACCGGAGCCGGGGCCGCCACCACGTCTGGAGGCGTGGCCGCGGTCGCGGCATTAGCTTCCCGCGCGGGCGCCCGAGTGGTTGCCCTTTTTGGGTTCCCGCTCTGCGTGCGGGGCGGCACGGTGGACTGGGCGGGTCCGTCGCGCTCTCGGGTGCCCGCGGTCGTCGCCGCCGTAGCAGACGCGATCGCGGGTCCTGGAGGTGGCTGGATGTTGGCGGCCCCGGTGGGCAGCTCGGTGTCCACGCGCGGTCGGCTGCGCGTGGATCCGCCCCAGCCTTCATCGTGGCCGTGCGGTACGAAGCGGGGCCCAGAGAACCCAGGACCGCGGCGCGCAGGGAAGGGCTTCAGCTCGTCGTTGAGTCGGCTGACTTCTTTGACGAGCCGATCGCGCTCCGCCTGTAGCGTCTTGATCTGGTTCTCGGCGTCGTCGATGGCGCGGTCGCGCTCGCGTATACGCGCGCGCAGGTCCGCTTCTTTTACGCGCGCATCGCCGAGTTCGCCGGCGAGGGCGGCGTACTGCTGGCGAGCGTCGGCGAGCTCTTTGTAGGCGTCGGCGGCCCGCTCCCAGCCACCACTATCCGGCCCGTACGACGGGGTCGGATAGTTGGGCGGGGGCGGCCCGTAGTTCGACGGTCCGTAGTTGGGTCCGGGGCCAAAGTTGTTGTACCCCTGGCCCTGCTGCTGGTTGGGGTAGTTCGGGCCCGACGGTGGAGGAGAGAAGGGCGGCTGCGGGTAGCCACCGAAGTGGCCCCCGCCGCTGCTCCCTCCCCCTCCAGTCGGCCCGTACCCATCGTCGACGTCCATGCGGCCTCGCTTGGCGTGGGCGACATAGTCGTCCGCCCCCAGCGAGGGTTGTCCGCGTTGCGGCGACATTGCGGTGGTGCAGGTGAGAGGTGAAGCGAGGAGTAGCCGAGAAGGCTGGATGTGCTGAGGGGTGGGAATGGGGTGGATGGATGGGGAAGGAGGGGGATGTTCGGTGGTGATGGGCGCCGTCCGACGATTGGTCGGAAGTTCAACGGTTAAGGTTGGGACTCCGCCGATCGGAGTTGTGCGCCCGTTCCCACGCCATCCCGCCAGATGCGCTGCCCGACTGGGCGCCTACGGACTTCAGTTCTCGCGGCTCAACTATCCCGCTGGGGCCCCAGCTCGCGCCTCTGTACCGCCACGACGAACGTCGGGGCGGGCCGATCGCAAGCTCGGGGTCGATCAGCGGGTGGTTCCTCGGGCAGCCCACCACCTGTACAGGCCGCCGCGGCATACATCGCGGCGGGCACCTGCAGGTTGGTGTCGTGCGGTGTCAACGACGCGGACGACTACCTCGGTTCTGCCGCGGTAGTCGACGCCAATCGTCCACACCCATGAGGGCCAGGTAATCGTCGAGCGCCTTTAGCTCGTCGCAGTGGGCCAGTGGCTCCCATGTGTGCTCGCCAGTGGACCAATGGACCAGGAACTCGATGGACTTCGACGTCCATCGATGTCCGGCTATGTCGTCCACCAGCCATTCCTGTTCGTCAGGGGCCCCGAAATCATAAAATTTCTGGGCCTCCCGTCCCGGGAATATCGCTTCGTCGCTCTCGTGATGCGGCCTCAGCAATGCCGCATGGAATGTCGGGTGGACTCGCCGGCGGACGAGTTCACCTGGCAATTCCAGGGTGTAGCTCGAGGTGTCAGGGTTCGCCCGGAGGACCTTATATGGCCCGATGTATTTCGGCGCGAGCTTGCGCGCCCGGTTCTTCGGGAGCGCAAGGTTCTTCGTCGATAGATACACTAGGTCGCCCACCCTGAACGGAGTCGCCTCGTCCGTCCGGAGGCGATTCGCGTGATGTGTCATCGCCACCCGACTTTGGAGGATAGCGTCGTGGGCCTGCTCCAGGTTCATGCGAGCTCGGTCGGCGAACGCTTGGACACCAGGGAACGGTGATGTACCCTGGTCCCACGCGGCCATGCGAGGCATGTACCCGTAGTTCAGCTCGAATGGGGCGAAACCCGTGGACGCACTGATGCTCGAGTTGATGGCGAACTCCACCATGGGGATATGATCGATCCAATCCCCTTGGTGCGGTTCAACCATGGCTCGCAGTATCTGGGTTACGTTCCTGATTGCTCGCTCGGAGGCGCCGTCGGTCTGAGGGTGGAACGAAGTTGACATGAGCAACTTCGTCCCCAGCAGCCGGTGGACCTCCTTCCAAAACACAGATGTAAATTTTGAATCCCGGTCGGACACTATCGACTCCGGCAGTCCATGGAGTCGTACTACTCCTTGGATGTAGTAGTCGGCTACCATGGTGGCGGAGTCGGTAACTCGGCATGGGATCAAGTGGACCATGCTGGTTAGTCGGCAAATGACTACCAGCATGTAGTTGTATCCGCGAGCGTCGGGGAATGGACCGACGAAGTCCATCCCTACCGATTGCCACGGATACAGAGGCACCGGCATCGTATGCAACAACCCCGCCGGCAACGAGTTGGATGTTTTTGACATCTGGCACGCTCCGCATGAGGTGCAGAACCTCTCTATATCCCGCGTCATCCGCGGCCACCAGAACCATCGTCTCACGTACTCCGCCGTCCGTTGGGCACCAAGGTGACCCAGGGTTCGGTGAGCGTGGTCGATGACGAGTTCCTGGAGGCTGCGCGACTTCAGTCGGCCATCGGGTATGCATAGCACCCGATGGCTGAATCGATTGG
>NW_007360435.1:0-3237 GCF_000271585.1 Trametes versicolor FP-101664 SS1
TTAATAGACAAGTGTATGGTGTAACATACCACTATTATATATCACCAGAAAGCTGTTGATGAGGAGAATGTAATGGGGGTGTTTGTATAGGATACTGAGCACATATGGGAGTGCTACAAGCCAACCAACCCACCATAAGTGACTCTGAGTCACAGTCTGTCACTAATGGGGATCAATGTGGGTCTAGGTCAGTGTTTTCCCAGGCATAATGTCAAGTATTATATACTGTCAGGTTCGGAAAATTGAGCTCTACACAATGGTGTTGTTTGTAGGTCAATAGAATGCCAATTGAAGGCATAAATTGGAGTAAAAGGATGTTCAGGTCCAGGTTAAGCAGTTTATCTGATACACTGCTACCACTATCTTCTGCCTTATATAATGAAAGTGTCCTGCAATATAATAATGAAGCTTGATACATGGATTAGTGAGCATAAAGACCAGGTATTGTGCATACAATCTGGCAATGACCTTCAGCCACAATCAGTGTTTAGTGCATTAAAGCCTGTGTATTTGATATAAAACCATGATTGTACCACCATTAGATGCACATTAGAAGGATTTTTCCAATGATATATATTTGTCCTATGATGTGGTAAAGAATGAGCCAACAGGGGGCAAAATGAGTTGCAGCTGTGGCTGAGAACAAACAAGACCATACTTGGTGGCAGGGGAACGCAGCTCAGTGTTCCCTTGCCACAGACTGTGGTCTTGTTTGGTTCCCAACACAAATGCCTCAATATCTTGGCCCCCAGTTGGCTATATGTCATGAAATATATATCAACAGAAAGCTATGCACGAGCAAAGTCCATATATCCAAAAATCATTTGGATGTGGCCACCTTTGCTGCCACTATGCACAACACAAAATCCTATTAGTGCCACAATCAGAAAAAAGCGCCCATGGCACATGACCTGATGACATCATTGCCTCCCCCCAAGTGTTATATACCACCAGGCTCAGAATTTTGATCTCTATTCAATGGTACTGTCTATATATTTGTTGAGTGAACCTGATAATAGCCAAGTATACATGCTTACCATTCCAAATAATCCAAACTCTCATTGATATCTGTACTTGCTTAGATGAGATCAGACAAGATTGCTCTGTCTAAGGGAGAATCATGTCCTCTATATGTGAGTCACATTTGTATTGTCTTTATATACTGGTATTCGACAGAGAGAAATTAGCTAGGCTTTGAAAAACATATTGATCAACAAGTTATATCACTGGTGTGTGCACAATACTGTGGATTATCCATAAGGTACATAATGTATTACACACACCCAGGCTCACATTGAGATGCATGTTCAACCATGGGAATGCATTGTGTCAATGTATGATGTGTCAATGTTCATTTTTGTTTTGCACACACACCACCATGGCCACTACCCGTGTCCTCAATACCCCTGAGCTCCTCTCCCTCATTGGCCATGCCTGCTGCCTGCCCTGGCAGTACTACAACAGAGATGAGGTCCACGGTGACTCTGACCTGCATGAGGTCCTTGCCTTGCACACGGTGTCCAGGGACTTCTACCATCACTTCTCCTGCCCCTTTCCCCGCACTGCACTGAGCATCTGCACGGCCCATCAACTCCATACCCTCTTCTTGGATGTCATAGCATTTGAAGAGCACGGATGTCAATGTGCGCTCAGCAGTGGTGATCCACAGCGTGTCCACATCAACTTTCTCAATCTTTATCTTCTCGAGGTGGACTTGCACAACAAGACCGGCAATGGCCCTCTGCTCTGGGACATCGCTCAACGTGCCACCCCATACATGACAAACTGGACAGAGCTCAACATTGTCACCAGCGACAACTTGTCCACAACAATGCTGAGCCGTGCCAGACACTGGTGGAGACCCTCCCTCTGCCACATCCAAACCCTGCGGCTCAAGGATGAGTGCAACTACGGGGTGGGCCAGTTTGTGCATGCATGTTTTCTTGGTCATGCATAATTACTAACATCCTTGTAGGGTGTCTCTCACCTGTTTGGGCCATCACCTTGGGACTCCTTGCCATGGCTCCTATATGTTTTCACCCCCTTCCACAACCTTCGCACACTCCTCATCGACACTCCGGCTTTCCCATACCCTGTCCCCCTTGACATTGACCTTGATACCTTTGCCAATGCAGCCAACTTGGGTGCATTCTTGCAGGCCTACAACTTCACCCCCCATGACCTCACACTCTACATACACACAACTTCTTCCCATTCTTCCACATCTCCGACACTTCTACCTTCAGTACCTGCACTGGCAACCACTCGGCATCACTGGGAAGACCCACAGGGTGGCACCAGGTATGGCTGCATGTTCCACATCCTTCAACGGCCTCTGAACCCAGATGCACCTGTTCAATCTGGAATCAACGTTCTGGACCATTATGACGGCCAAACCTTCAACACTGACCCCTTCTCTGATTGGGTTGGTCCATACACTCCCGACCCCTCCGACCCACTCAGTCCTCAAATCTATGAGCATCCAGTGCACATCTATGCCTCCATTGAGGGGCCTACTGTCCGGTAAACACTTAATTCTGTGTTGTTGTTTGCACCTTATGCTAACACAGTCTTGACAGCACTAGCTTGAGTGGTAGTACATAGTGTGTATGTACATATGTTTGTGTTTGTTTGTATTTGAGGTTAGTGGGTCATGTTGAATTTTGTGTGAGAAAGTTGTGTGAGGTTAATTACACAAGCAAGCTAAATCTTGAACACTAGTGAGAGTGTACCTACCTCTCCTGGCTAAGTGTTGATACCCACTATACAATAGGACTCAGTGATCATTTAGCTGTGGATCTGTATAAACATGCAGTGATTTATTATGTATATCAAATCCAAATGCTCCTGATAACAGTCTCGAGCAGTTTTAAAAGTTGCTTGCATCAAAAATACTAAAATATGTGTATGTAAATGCTTGTCAGATGTATAGATTGTATAATTATCACGATAAACTTAGTTCCACTTGATATATCAGATTTGTGAGTCAATGTGCAGGTCAAAAAGCCATTGAGCATGAAAATGATGGAAGTATTTGATGTGATTCAATAAACAGCATTGTCACAAAGAAAGAAGAGCATCTAATCATGTCAATTGTTTTCACATGAACATATGCCAACTGTTTACTCACTGTCAAAACACTTAAATTATGACTTTCATTTCAACTAAATGTGCTACTAACAAACTATCCTCTCATCAATCGTACCTGCCAGTCATGGCCCTCTCCACCCCAAGTTT
>NW_007360436.1:0-3220 GCF_000271585.1 Trametes versicolor FP-101664 SS1
GAAGGGCTGCTGGACCGTCGTCAGTTGAGATCAGCCAACGAGACAAGCGCATGCAAAGCGTGGCTACCTTTCGCGCATCTTTAGCGGCATCGCGCTCGTATCGTACATCCCCGTCCGACCCCGCCTTGGAGTCTGCGATGTCGAGCGCAGGAGGCCTTTCTCTCCTCTTCGTGCGTCCTTTTTCGTGTGCCACTGGACCGAGGGTGGGGGAAGACGGGGCAGACATGGAAGAGAGGATAACGAGCGAAGGAAAGAAAGGAAAGACAAGAGAAGAATCAGAGAATCGAGAGGGGAGAGCGTATCGTGTACAGGATGGGTGGAACGACGCTCAGGACCAGTAAACCGACTGGCCGTGGAGCTCGACGATGCCGGTGTGCGGAGTATGTCGTTCTGAATGTCGTCCTCGTCGAGCTCTACAACCGCCTCGTGTTATGTACCGCTGTTTGGCTTGTGGCGATCTCGCCCATTGTCCCCTTTAGGCACAGTAGACGCCCATTGTGCTTCTTTTTCCGCACATTACCTGAGCGTGTGGCACAGCTGCAGCAGCTCTGGCGTGCACCTGCCGCTCTCTGGCGTGCACCCGTCACCCACTCACTCACTCCGTCCACCCTGGCCAAGGCGATCGAAGTGCAGCGAGCGACTCCGAGCCGGCGCCTGCTATCACGACGCGGGCCCGCCTTCGCGCAATCGCAGTGCGCTCTCGCCTGTGCTTCTCCCCCTTAGCACTGCGCTGGCCTCCCGCCCGCAGCGCTGTCCTCTCTCCACGCCGTGTAAATTAATGTGTTTGATAGTTCGAGCACCCTCCGTAGCTGCACACGCGGTCTCGCAGGCGCTGCTGCCGTCCTGCGCCGCCTATGCCGCGCCCTATCCTCAGCCTTCCAACACATCTCGCACCGCGCTCCTCCCGCGCTCTCTCGCCATCTGTGTACATCATGATCGAGCCGACGATGCGCTCATTTAATGTCTGTTCGCGCCTTGTCCCGTTGCGATTGGCACTCACGGTACCCAATATACAGGCCCCCGAAGCACTAAATCGCCCATCCCGCTCCCTCAGAACACACAGCAGTCTCCGCATCGTGTGCAAATCCGGCGCGCATACGGCCCCGGCTTGCCTGCCGCTCCGCTAGTCCGGCGAAGCAAAACCCCGTGCGGGGCAGCGGCTACACTGCAAAATGACACCTCGTTCAGGAGCACTCCCGTCACAGCCCTCGCACTGGCGCATGCGCGTTGCTTACGACGTCGTCGAGGTTGCTTATACCTCCCATCAGGTGCGTTCGCAGACTTGCCCGACACGAATTGCGCTCAAAGCGTCCGATTGACAGCCCGCCCGCCCGTCGAATCGCGAATGCCCGCACCCCCTTGCGTCGTACACGCCGCGTGAAGCGTGGAATATGTGCGCACATACCCTCGCAACGTACTCCCAATGCCGTTGGTGATGCCCCGCAAAACCGCGGCCGCGGCAGCCTTGACACGCTTTTCTCGCCCTGGACGCGGCCGCAAGATCGACGACTACCAGTCGTGGCCCTCGACGCCCCCACTCGACAAGCTCGGTCTATGCTCGCAACACCCTGGCGAGTACGCTGCTACCACGCTCGAAGCCGCCGCAGACGTACTGCGCGCGGAGCGCCGCCCATATGGTTGACCTGTCCAAACACGCTTCAGCCCCTCTCGCGGGCGCGACACTGCGCGAGCATACATCCATCTTACTCCACCCTGTGTATAGGATGTTAATCTCGTATCAGGTGCGTTTTCAGCTCTCCCGGACGCGAACTCCGCTCACAATGTCGCATTTTCAGCGCGCAGACACACAAAACGTCGCAGAACTCACTCAGAATGTCCATCCGAGACCGGCCAACACCCTCATCATTGGTAGGAAACCTCGCTCGTCCAGCCACAACGCTTTTCGGGGCCGCCAAGTGCGCCGAACGAGCGCACTCGACCCCGCTCCGGGCACCCCACCCAGGTCCGTGCACACCATCTCGCAGGCCGGTCCGCGCCCCGCACACGCTTCCGGCGCGTCTGGCACGTCCACACAACACACGTCCCGCGCGCACAGCCGCGTCGCGAACGTCCTGCGCGTCGTACGTCGCCGGCAACACGGCCCCGCCGCCCGCTTGCCGCCCCTCCCGCCCTCCGCCATCGTGTCCGGCGGGTCGAAAACCACGACGGCGCGCTCCCATGCACCGGGGCGCATACACCCACGCAGTTTCGCGGCGATCCGGGCAGAAAAAATGTGTCTCATTTTGGGCGATTTCATTGGTGACGCTGGCGACGACGACAAAGGTGCCCGCGTCCCGGCCGCCCCTCCGGTCCGTTGGCCGCGCAACTTGGTAGATATGCTGTCATGGACGTTCAGTAGCGTCTCTCGTTGCGTGCGGCCGCGCCCGGCAAGATGGCGACTCGATCTCGACGGCGGCCGAATCGACCTCCCGTCGGCGAGCACATCTCAACCCCGCCTCGCGAACTGCCAAATCCCGCTCGAACATGACAGAGGCTCTTTTGGGAATGCTGACATCGCTCCGATGCGGCAACAGCGCCGCCAGCGCGTGCGGAACGGCCTTGGCGAAGCTCGCAATCACCCCCCGCCTGCACCTCGCCGCCCTCCTCCCGTGCCAGGATCACATCCAGGCCGCAAACGAACACCGCAGCACACTCTCCTGAACCAAGGAGCGTCCCCCCACAGAATCTCGGCGCAGTACGACGAGGTCGAAATCGGGCAACTGCGGGCGATTTCATGGGCGATCTCACCCACTCCATCGCCAAAATCCGCGTCTCGCCCGCCTTCCGCATCCGGCGGCCGCGAAACTCGGCAGAGGCACGCCCGTGCACGTCTCGCATCGCCCGCCGTCGGCTGCAGGCGCGCCCGACGCGTTCTCTGCTCGCGGCACGCCGGTCGACGCCGCTGGCCCGACGCCCCGCGACGCCGCCAGCGCGAGCTAGCACGTCCCGCAACGCGGGCGTGGCCCCTGTGCACCGCGGTCGTGGCCTGTACGATGCGGCCGCGACGCCGGCGCACGCGGATCGGCCTCGACGAGGGATATGGCCGCCGCCCGCCCCCGACTCGGCGCCCCGCTCGCGCATCGGCATCGTGCCCGGGCCGCACAGAAACCGCACCACGCACTCCCATGCAACAGGGTGCATCCCCCCGCGGAGTCTCGGGGCGATACGCGAAGATTGAAAATCGCGCATTTTGGGCGATTCCATGGGCGCTCGCACGGCG
>NW_007360437.1:0-3211 GCF_000271585.1 Trametes versicolor FP-101664 SS1
CTTACAGTCCGCGCAACGAGATACTCCAACAGGCGGCGCTTTGTCGGCGGGATTGACGTTCGTAAAGAAATCGCTGCGAGCCTTTGTTACAATGAACTCTGGACCTTGCCTCACCGCCTTCAGGCCACACCTGCGCCGATCGACGATGAGCTCGCTGATCTTCGCAGGAAATTGACGTACTCACGAATCACAGATCTTCTCGCCTCCGGGTCCATGTCCCGATATCAACGTAGTCCTTCCCTTGCAATGCCGACATCGATATTCCCCATCCGGCGTCCACGAGAGCGTCGGAGTACTGGCAACGGGGGATTGCTCCAGGAGCAGAGATTCTCCGTTCAGCTGATCTAGACAGATGTAAGGTGACGAGGTAATTGTGGGAGTAGCTGGGGAGCTACCGGAGCTATCAGCGACCGTCGTCCGCGATGCAGGCCGCAGATCGATTTGAGGCGCAATACGGGTGCATACGAACATGATTGACCCTACGAAGGATGCAATCAGCGAACTGGCAGTGGGAGCTGAAGCGGCCGCGCATGCCAACGGACGCAACGGCGAAGGCAGTGAGCATACCATGGGGTATCGAAACCGTGGTTCTGACGCCGTCATGCGCGCACGCGTCTTCCTGTACACTCCCCGTCATCTTCCGCCTAGTGCATGTCGTCAACGCGTCCGAGCGTTCGAAGTCGTACACCGATATAGCTTGTACATGTTCAACCAGCTCAGTGCACCTCGTCGACCACAGCGCTCGGGGCGGCCAAGTAGAAAGCAGAGTAGGCTTGCTGGCGTCGAAGGAGAAAAGCTGAAACGCATGTGCAGCGGTTCCCGATATCGGTAGGAAGGCCCGTAGTTGGCGTTCAAGAACGCCGGCTTCGCCTCGATCAAAGCCCGCTGTAGAGCAATCCTCGAATTGGTGTGCCGACGTTTCGGCGGAGGCATGAATGAAGCACAGTAGAAGACCGTCCGCAGCTCTGTTGACAGCGATATTAACGGCGGTATAGGTCGCTTGCGGCGACGTCCAGCAGGTGTCTAGCTCGCCGAGAGCACAACGAAGGTGTTCCGGTCTGATACACCGAAATCTAGTCCTTGCTCAGCCTCATCTCACTGCGCGGCAGGTCGGCGAAGGGGAACGTACCGAGCCATTCCTCCATAGATCGTTGATCCCACCGATAACATTTCCTTGGCCACACAAGAGCTGTCTTCGGGGTGCAGCATAGAAGGAAATTGGCGTCCAAGGATCAAGGGCGACTTGTCCCCCAAAAACATCGACAAGTCCGGACTGACATAGACTATCCCCAGCGCGTCCGTAAGGAGGAGCCAGTCTGCAAATGGGTGTCAACATGCGCAGGGGTGACAGAGGAAGAAAATTCAACTCACAACATCGTGGTTCGGACGCCATCGCGGTGGACATTTGAGAGCGATGGTTCACGGTCTTGGGTAGAATCAAGTGTGGCGGGGAGGCGCTGGGGAGGCGCCGCCTGCGTGCTCGCCCGACCGCGCCGCCCCAGATCGCCCCTACCCATTGTACTCGCCAGGGTCCTATTGTGACACTCATCTGGACAGTGCTTGGTTCGTGCCGACACCTAGCTTGATGCGGAACTGCGCGGCCGATCATTTGAGCGTCATCGCAGGGAGTGTGACATGGCTTACTCACATAGCATGGCCCCGGAGAGCTACGCGAGCCCCTCCTTGCCAGTTATGGTCACCTCAATGTAAAGGGAGAGCCGAATGCGCACTGATTGATGTCGTACCGACAATGCGGACAGACGGACGGCCGCGGAGTAGCGATGTCAGCGATGGGGCGGACAATAACATAGGAACACTGATCAGAACATACGGCACGTCCGCGAACACGTACAGCCAGCACATGAACAGGGACTCCGTGCATCAGCTTGGCCACGATCAGCTTGGCCACGGCGGGCTGGATGGAAGGTGTAGGGTGCCGGTCTGACCTGGTCTCGTCCGACTACTCCGCAGTCACACCCAGCCGTAGTTCGGCCACTACGCGTTTTCCAGTATCCTCGGAATAGATAGCCATGAGAGGAGTTGCCGACGAGTGCAGCGAGTATAGGTGAAGATGGGCATTGTCGTGGGGGACTCAGTGACTCGGAACTGCGGATGGACGCCCGCCTACGATGCCACGGGCCGATGCCCCGGCCGGGCCTTCTATCCGCCAAGAGGCGCCCACGCCCTCACTCTCTCAGCGCTTGGCACAGCTTCATATTCAAGCAAGTTCAAGGCTCGCGCCAGACGTAGAGGGATTGACCATGTTTAAGGTGACTATGTCGCTCGAACATGTGCAAAGATACTCTGGCAGAGGAGAAGCCGTGCTATTGATATGCACGTTGAACAGCGAAGGTGCCCATGATTATATAGTACAGGAGCTCTACAACCACGAGCACATCCGACTACTCGTCAAGAGACAGAGACCTCTTCAACTGTTCGACGACATCCGCGGTAACACCCTGGGCTTCGCTCCCGAGCTTCGTCATGAGCGACGCAACGGCGTATGCGTAGCCGCCGTTCTCGTGAGCCTCTGCTAGTTCTCCTGTGGCATTGATGGGGCACTCCTTTATGACGTCGCAAAATGATTTGAGGAGCGAGTATATGATGTCTTCGACGACATGCCGGTCGAGCCGGGCCTGCCAACGCAGCTTCTCCAGCATGTACTTCATGAAGAAGTCTTCCATGGCGTCGTTTCCATCAAACAAGATGCACAGGGATTGCTTGCAGTCCTCGCACTTCGCGTTCATGATCGAGGAAACCTGTGGTTATCCCCAGGTAAGTATAGCGCAATAGGCTGGGTATTAGAAATTACCGAGTCTCGTTTGACATCAAGACAGTGTAATGCCACTGCGTGACGCTTTCCCCCGGGCACGTCTTTCACGAGAAGCTCAACTGTGTATTGATCAGCACGACTTCACCACACTGAATGTGGTGCCGCTTACACTTCCATTCCCCGGACGGGGTCCGACGCATCACCCCATGCAACTGGGCATCGATCACAGAGAAGCATTGCAAGGGGTCCGGGCTCAAGGAGAGAACCCCTCGACAGTGAGCAGAAAACCTGAAGCGTCATAAGAACGGAAGTCCTGTGACAGGACAGCGTTGCGATACTCACATCGCATCAGTGATTGCACCCGAACGAGTAGACATGTTGGACGGAGGGAGAGGGGAGGGGTTAAGGGGCTTAGCACCCGACGTTGAATTAATGCTC
>NW_007360438.1:0-3204 GCF_000271585.1 Trametes versicolor FP-101664 SS1
CGCACGCGAGACGATGGCGGAGGACGCGAGGACGGGTTGAGTGCGGAAGTGTAGATCGAGCGCCGCACACGAAGGAGTCGCGCTGCGTCTTTGCACTTGCAGCAGCAGCAGGGCAGGATGATGGAGAGCGTCGGCGGAGAAAAGAGGGGATGTGCGGCAGGTTCCCCGGGGGTCACGGTCGAAGGAGCGAAATGACCGACCTCGTCGGTGGCGCACCTGTTCGCGCTAAGAATGGATGCGCGAGCAAGCGGGCGAGAATGCGTGCAAGTCTGCCGGATAGCTCGGACCAAGGGGACGGAGGGCGAGCGGGGACGGAGGGCGAGCGGGGACAGAGGAAGGGCGGGGACAGAGGAAGGGCGGGGACAGAGGAAGGGAGAGCGCGGAGCAGAGCACGGGCAAAGACCTCTTCGAAAGAGCGCGACAGATGGCAGAGGAGGGCGGTCTGGAGATCGGGGCGGGATCTGGGGAACGACGGGCGAGTGCATGCCAAACGAGCTGCAGCCCGCGCCAGAAGTCGTCGTGAGCAGCTTTCGACGCGCGGGAAGCGAGCAGGGGCCGGACGACGTGTGCGGGCGGCGGTCGTAGGCCCGGGACGGTTTCGGCGAGGGGCATGGTGGAGGTGGGTGGAGAAGAGGAGGTGCGTATACAAGCGCCGAGACTAGAACGATTACAAAAGGGAATGTAAGCAGAGTAAGTGAAGGAATAAGAGCGTATCAATAATTACTAGTGACCGCTTAACAAAGCTAATGCCATGCGCACGCGGCGCGCGCTATTGCTCCTTGGACCCGTCCCACCACCCTCTACCGCAGCTACCAGCACCATGAGCGACCGCAAACGAGCCTGGGAAGGCAACGGGGATTCGAGCGCGTCGAAGAAGCTGAAAAGGTGTGTCTCTTACGGCTCTTTGCCGCTCGCCGAGTCCTGACTGGAACGGTCTTGTTGCAGCGATACTGTGAGTGCCGTTCCTCCATTTCGTGAAGGTGAATATGCCTCTTACCATGCCTCGAACTTGCGCTATAACCCCCTTCTACCCGCTCAGACTGCATCCAATGGACATTCTGCAGGCTCATCGGTATGTCTTCCTCCTTGTTGGTCTCGTGCGCAACTTAACTACGGCCATGTTCGAAGCTGTCGGCAGACGCTCTCATCGCCCAGAAGAGGGCCGAGATTGCTGCTAAGATAGCAGCAATGAAGAAGTCGGCGTCGGCATCAAGCTCTGCACCAGCTACCGCCGCCCCCACCCCAATCCCCGCATCATCGAGAGTGGCATCCGCGTCTGCGTCAAACGCGGCGTCTCCATCTCCGCCCATTCCGGATGACATGGCGCGTCGTATTGCGGAAGCGAAGCGGCGCGTCGCCGAGGCGCAAAGCAAGCTGGCGGTGAAAGACAACCCGTACATGGTGCGTTCGCTACGTTTACCAGACGCACCTTCGCTCATGTACGCAACTCGAAGTCCGCCCCACAAGCCGGCAAGAAGAAGACGCTGGCCCCAGAACCCGCTCAGCAGGGGGCTGGTCTGAAGATGGCAGCGCATCCGCTCCTGCTCGACACCACGCCCGCTGCCCCGCAGTCCAAAAAGGACAAGTATAAGCCCATGCAGCCGAAGTTCGCGTCGATTAAGGTACATCTTCCTCACACATACACTATACATATCCTAATTTACGCTTTTCAGGCGAACATTAGGAATGCACCGACTCCCCCGCCAGCTCCTACGCCGACCGCGCCCAAGGAGTCCATATCCAACCCGTACGCTTCTGGCACGGTCACGCCTGCCGAGAGCGGCTTCGAGGGTGCTCCGAAAGAGCGCACGGGGAGACACTTCCGCTTCAACCCGAAGGGCAAATATGTGCAGATCGCGAACCAGGTCCGGCAGGAACAGCAACTCGAGCAGCTGAAGCAGCGCATCGCGGAGAGCGCCAAGAAGGCTGGTTTAGATACCGAGTTCGAGACGCTTGAGAAGAACATCAGGGTACGTCGCTCCTTTGACGCAGCTTGTGGTCTGCGGATACTGATTGTCACGCCGTAGAGAGACGCACCTCCTCTGACCGAGTGGTGGGATGCAGCCCTGTTGCCACACAAGACGTATGACGACCTGGAGATGGGGATGTCCACGCTCAACATCCGTAATGCGGACTCGCCGATCACGCTGTATATTCAGCACCCCATCCCTATACCCGCCCCAGGTGACAAGAACGAGATCACCCTGAAGCCATTGAAGTTGACCAAGAAGGCAAGTGACTGCCGCAGCGTCTACTAGCGCTGTGCTGACTATGCGCGCTGTATATAGGAGCAGAAGAAGGTCCGGAAACAGCGGCGACAGGCCGAGCTGCAGGACAAGCGGGACCGGATTCGTATGGGTCTCATCCCACCGGACGCTCCTAAAGGTGTGCATCTACCCTTTTATGCCCTACGAAGTAACTAATGGAGCCACTACAGTCCGCTTGGCGAACCTGATGAAGGTTCTGACGTCGGACGCCGTGCAGGACCCTACGCGTGTGGAAGCGCGCGTGAGGCGCGAAGTCGCGATGCGCAAACACCAGCACGAGAAGATGAACACGGAGCGCAAGCTCACGGACGAGCAGCGGCGTGAGAAGATCGAGACCAAGAAGGTCGAGGAAGAGAAGAAGGGCATATACGGCGCCGTCTTCAAGTACGTCCACCTTGTATCCGCTCGTGTGCACATAGCTAACGGCTACCGTACAGGGTCAAGACGCTTTCGGACCCGTCGCACCGCTTCAAGGTGCGCAAGAACGCGGAGCAGATGAACTTGACGGGCGCCTGCATCTTCCATCCGACCTTCAGCATGGTCTACGTCGAGGGCGCGTCAAAGTTCATCCGGCAGTACAAGAAGCTCATGCTCCGGCGCATCGCGTGGACGGAAGCTGCGCGCGAACGCGGCGCGGAGGACGTCGAGATCGAGGGCGCGGAAGATGGCGAGGGCGGCAGCGGGAAGGGCAAGGGGAAGGCTGCCGTGCCTGGGGAGCACGGACAGGCGTCGCTCGAGGACAACCACTGCTGGCTGATTTGGGAGGGCCAGCTGCGGGATCGGGCCTTCAACAACTTCAAGCCGAAGAGTTGCCCGACGGACTCGGCGGCGAAGGAGATGGGCGGGTTGCAACGGCGGGAAGGACGGGCCTGCTCATGTACGCGGGCGAGTTCTCAGTGTAGATACGTAGCGGACATGGAATATATTTCGTTGGCAC
>NW_007360439.1:0-3183 GCF_000271585.1 Trametes versicolor FP-101664 SS1
GCGGCCGCACAAGTGTCTGAGCATCAAATTAATCGTAAAACATGCACTCTATGCTTGCGTGAACACAGCACCATCAGTTCAAGAAGTGCAGCTGGCCGGGACGCGGGCCCGCATACAGCTCGCCGCGCTTGAACAACTCGTGCGGCTCCTCCGGCAGCTCCGCCCTCGCCTCCGCCTCCTTCGACACCCACTTGTCCGACTTCGGCCCGTCTCGTACGTGATGCGGCGGGTACCTCTCCGGGTCGACCTTGCTGCTCCCCCGCCGCTTCCCGATGTCGTTCCGGCCCAGATTCGGCGTCAAGCCATAGTTCAGGTGAGTCGGGGCAGCGAGCAGCGGATTGAGCTTCGCAGCGTCGTACTCGGCCTGCGAGATCGGCTCGAATGTGAGGTCTCCGCTCCTCAGTGCACTCATGAGCTTCGAGATTCGTGCGAGCCCTGTCACATCGCTGAGGTCGGTGAAGTACACGCCCTCGGGCCATCCCACCAGCTTGAGGCGATGCTTGAGGTAGATGTCCTCGCAGAGGCCGCTCACCGTCCAGCGCATCGACACCTTCGGGTCGCGGTGTCCTACGCGCGTCACTGGTGCACACACGGCCGTGAGACACAAAGCCAACCCGGAGTCACTGATGCGCTCACCTAGCTTCTGCGTCAAGCCCTGGCGAACCTCTCCGCGCATCGCTATCTCCCTCCTCGCATACGTTGTGCCGATGGTTTTCCCTAGCGAACGAAAGGCCGGCTTTTCGGGGCGCTTCTGGCGCGTCATCGCGACGTAAAGGCGTCGGGGTATGGCAGAACGAAGGGCTGAGAACACTCAAAGTAAGTATAATGTTTTCTCCAAGACACGAGGACATTGAGCTTACAAGCGATTGCAGCAGATCGATCACAAGACACGGGCCCTAGAAGAGAGGCAAAAGGATAACTTCGCAGAGGACTCGGAGGAGCGTCCCCAGCAGAGTACAACCACGAGCGCGAGCACAAACCGGGGCGGCAGAGAGTACGAGCTCGCGTGCGTCGATAGACTATATCCAAAGTAGGTGCACCCGCTTGCACGTCTCCATCCGCACTAACCTCACGACAGGCTCCATCAACTCACCTAGATCTCGGCCTACCGCTGGAGCAGTCGCGCAAAACCTCCGCAGCGCAGTAGCCCGCCCTCCTTGCCGTGCTGTGCCTCGCTTCAGCGCGATCTCCAGCACTACCAGGTACTCTCTTGGGGTTTGAGATCACGTCGCGCATCTCCGACCGTGGGTGCTGGCCTCGAGGAGTCTGAAACTGGGAGGACTCGCATACCGCATCTCCCGCGCGCGAGCCGTCCGTTCGGCAACAGGTGCATGCAAACGGAAACTACCAAATGCGGCGAGTGATTGCTGACGTCGCGTCCCGCCCTCCGCTCATCTCACTGCACTCAGGGACACCCAGACGTGGGCCCGTCTCACCCGTGCTCTTCTCGCGCCCGCAGCGATCGTGTCGGCGACACGATCTCCATTCTCCCGGGCGCGAGTTGTATTTCTCAGCCATACCAGCGGTAGCTCTCCGCAGTTTCTCGGTCAGTATTGCTCTCGAGCCCCACTGGCACGAAGCACGTGTAAATGTACGGGTCCCAGTTCGCTAATCCACCCGTTTAGTCTCGCCCGCTTTGATTGTGCTCCCACCAACGTAGCACCAGGAGGTGCTATGCCATTAGCTCTGTCGGTCCTCGCTTAAAGATGACCCTGGAGGGTTTCATGGGACACCGCTGTCTGTGGCCGGCCACTGGTGCCTTCTCGACGCGGCCCGTCGCTTCAAAGCGTGCGGAATTCTGGCATGCGAATACGCGGCAACATGCACTCGAGATACGCGAACATAGAGGGTGTGGTGCGCCGTAAACAACGCTTGCGGAGGATATGTCGGATATACAGCGGTCCGCCGCGAATCATGCCGCGATGGCCCGCTTTGGATCGTTTGCGCGAGCGGTGTATGATGCAATGTCATCAAGAAGAAGTCGCAAGAGGCAGCCAGTAATGGGCGCATCGACCGGGAGACGTATGTTATCCCACCCCATCTGCACGATCTCTAGGAGGCCGACCTGCCCGAGACACAAGACAGTCTCGTCATGACCGGGATTGCGCAGTTCCGCGAACGTGCCGCAAAGCATGAGCGCGATGAGATGCGTGACGTCCGGAAGCCATGCCCAACGTTCTTGCAGCCCCGAGCGGACCTAAGCGGACCTAAGGCCCGCGAGTGAGGGAAAGCACAGCTACAGGAGGACCTCCCACAGGGTGGAAAAGGGTTTGGTCATGGTGCGCACAACAAGCCTGTCGGTTTTGTCAAGGCTAACAACAGAGTTTATACACCTAGATCGGATAGGCCGTCGTCCGCCCCATATACAAAGACTGACGAATATTTGGAGGCGGAGGGACGGGAGGCACGACAATGAGACGAGGAGAATACCTGGAAAGACGTGAGCCCACGCCACCACACGCCTGCCATCATTCGTTGACTCTGCTCCCCTTTCAGCGAGAGCGTCGCTATAGCTCCGGGAACGTACCCGAATCACGGCGCTGGAACGCGTCATCACGCGAGAGCGGGCAATGAAGGGGGCCGAGGAGCGGGATCGGTCTGAGATGCGTACCCGACCGTTGGATGTGCGGGACGATGACAAGAGCAACGAGATAGTATTCTACACCAATTTGGCGCGGCGGCGGGTACTGTGCTCTCGACAGCTCGCGGCAGATTGGAGGACCTGGCAACGGTGTACTCGCGAGCCGGCCCTCTGGATGCCGATCTACGCCCTCGCATCATCTGGGAACTTGACGAATGCCGGTGGGTGTACGCTTTCTTTTGTGACTTCCGGCTGCGCTTTGCTGATATCGGAAGTGCGATGGTGCTAGGGAGCGTGTGACCGATTCACACTCAGAGCCTACGCCGTGGTGGGATTTGGCGTCAACATCCAGCAGCAGTAAACCGCCGCCGCCGGGACCTCTCCGCTGGTTGTGCGGTAGACTTCTGGATGGGAGGCTTCTCTGGAGCAACGTACGTTCTCTACACCTGCAGCGTGTACATGCAACGACATGCGCAAATAGACTCGTCTAGGTTGCCGCTTCTTCAGTGGCGGAGCGGTGCGACGGCCGGTCTCAGGCTATTAGAGAACGGTACGGCGGCAGCCGCCTCATTTCAGCCAGCGTGTTTCGCCATTCGCCTTGG
>NW_007360440.1:0-3170 GCF_000271585.1 Trametes versicolor FP-101664 SS1
GTGTGTTGCGGGCAGCTGCAGAACGCTTGGAGTTGGCCCTCTTGGCGCTCTTCTGTCGCAAAGCATTCTGGAACTTGCTGATGGCGCCCATGTCACTGACACCGTGGCTGTTGTTGCTGGATATGCGTTTGAGAAAGCCTGCTTTTGAGAGGGTGACCCGGCGGGTGCTGTTGCGCTTGCGCTGTCCAGTTCCAATCGACGCCATGCGGTAGTATCGGGGATTGATGACGAGACGGACACTGTCTTTGTCCTGCTTCCACAGGAATCCAAGCGAGGTAGGCGTGCCGGCAAGTGCGTAGGGAAGAAGTTGGAGATGTGAGAAGATGTGTCCGAGGCCATCGTTGATGTCTTGAGCGGCTGAGTTGGACGACTCGCGGAGTGTCCTGTGGTACTCGTAGATATATCCCACCTCAGCGTTGAGAAGGAACCACCACTGCGATCCAGATGGGACGGTGTGACCAGGTGGAGGAAAGAAGAGCTTGGCTCTGTCCTTGAAAGACAGCTCCCTGTGGCCATGGACGGGACCAGAAAGACCGCCATTGGTGGCCTCGAAGGCAACTCTAGCGATAGTCCCACGGGCCATGCCAATGGTCCAGAACTCCATGGCGTCTTCAAGAGAGGAAGGACAGGAAATGGCTGGGACGATGAGCCAGGCATTGCTGAGCATGGACCATGCATGGAAGGTGAAGAGGATGAAGAGGCGGGCGGCGACAGTGGTATGCGGGATGTAAAGGTCAAACTGGTACTGCTGCACAAAGCCTTCTGGATGTGAGGAGATGGCATCTGCAATAGCTTTCCAGGTCGGGGTTGGCCCAAGAGGATAGCCGACAGAGGGTGCGTTAGAGATGGGCTGAACACGCCGCTTCCCAAGGTTCTTCCGAGCCTCGGTGGTGATGTTCATCGTACGGAAGATGACTTCGTCGTCTTCGTCCTGGATGGGTGGGAGCATGGGTATGGTGGACAGGTCGAGCTCGTGTAGAAAGATAGTGCCATAGTTGTTGATGATCGTCTGGGCCTGAAGGTGGGCCAGGGAGGCACGGACATGCTGGGGAGGAATGGTGTGGGTGCTAGAGACCTCACGGATGAGGTGACAGATGAGCGAGGTAAGGATGGCATAGTTTGGAGGCTGCAGCATGCTGAGACGGATCTGGAGGGACTGCAGGACCTCTACCCGTGCAGCGAGATACCCAAACCAGTGCTGGGACTTGACCCAAAGGATCGGATTGCAAGCAAGGAACTGTTTGGTCTGAGAATATGTCAGCAAACTGTGGCAGGATCAGAAACAGCCCAGAGAGCTCACCTTGTCCTGCCAACCCTCCAAAAAGGAAAGAAGAGCTTGACCGCCAATGCGGTACTCGTCGCGCACCCCATAGGTGGTATTTTGAGCATTCCCCCGAAAGACACTGATGCGCCGGTTGCACTCGGTGTGATAGGTTTCATTGACCTCGTAGGCGTCGCCATCGTTTGCAAAGTAAGGCACGTTGTCGGACGACCGTATGGGCTCGTACTGTAGGTTGTACGCAGAGCGAAAGACGGTATGGGAGAGCTGCGAGCGCTCACGGGACATGGGCGCCTGGAGAGCACCGTAGCGGGAGAGGGAGGCAATGTTGTGAAGGGTACCCTTGGTGTATCCACCAGCTCCAAAGGAGTCCTCGAGGACATCCAAGCGCCACAGGCCGACAAGGTTTGTGCGGGTGGCTTCAGGGTTGGGAGTGAAGGAATAGGCTATGTCGATGTGAAGTTCACCATTCCTGCGGTCAACCATGTAGTCGAGGTCCAGACAGGGTTGGCAGAGCTTGAGCTTGCTCCAAGGAGAGGAAGCCTGCTTGACGTCATGCAGAGACATGCGGGTTTGAAGCTTCAGGTTCTTGGCATCGAGAACAAAGTAGAACGAGCCATAGAGGTCAAGCTCAGGATTGTCCCGGATGATCTCTCGCATGGTGGCCTGAAGGTCGGTGAGAATGTGGGGCTGAATATTCACCGTCTTGGCCTTGAAGTGAGCGCCCTTCCGCTGGTCCTTAGAGCCAGCCCGCAGAAGGTTCTCGTCAACGGTGGCAGGCATGTACGCCTCTGTACCAGGCTCGGCATTCTGGCGCAGAGCAGGGAGGAGAACCTCGTTCCAGAACATCCTCTGGACCTCAAAGGGAATCAGGGCCTCCCAAGTTCCACGTGCCTCGTGTCTGTGGAGCATGCGAGGGAAGCAGATGAGGACGTAGATTGGCGAGCTACTGTCCGAGATCTTTGCAAAGACAGTGTGAGGGACGATGCTGAGGGGAGTGATGTTTTCAACCCATTCGCGCTCGCCAGAGAACCGCTCTTGGTCAGTGGGAGGGTAGAGGATGTTGACATAGACATGGTTGTTCTTGCGGATAGGGGGTGCCTTGCCGACAGTGGGGGTTATGGCGAGGTCGATGCCATGCTTGAAGCGCAGGGTCTGGGTGACCCATATGATGCTGTCGATGTCGATGTCAACGAGGATGTCTTGAACAGGGACGTCCACAGAGTCGCGCTCCAGATCAAGGCAGACTAGCTTCTGGTCGGGGGTGAATCCACGCACAAAGAGGTCCCAGTTCTCAGTGCAGGCTGGATTGCCTTCTTGGTAACTCTGCAGCATGTCCTCGAGCCCCATGAAGGCGATGTCTGGAGGGACACGGGTAACAAAGTCAAGGACAGGGTTTCCTGCAAATGCCGCCGCCGTTGAGCGCGTCTTCTTCAGAAACTCGTCCTGGGCACGCTGCTGGTAGAGCTGGTGGTAGTACTGGGAGGGGTGAGGGGCTGGGCGAGGGCAGGGAAGGATGTGTGCGTGGACCTCCCAGGGCTCCCTAAGATAGTGCATGTGAGCATACCCGGCAAGCAGGCGCATGCCCTGGTCGGCAAAACGGGTCCAGCTAGAGGAGGCAATGTAGGTCGCGATAGGATCCATGGTGTACATGGCATGGATGTCACCGAGCTGCTTGTTCTCGACGAGCATCTCTTCACGGGTAGGGCCCGTGTGGTAGTCGTCAAAGGTGTCGCTATGCTTGATCCAAGTCTCCTGATAGAAGGGGGGTAGGGGAAGGGGCTCAGTCAGCCTAGGAAAGCGTTTTGGGTTGCTGAGGGACACATCCTTTGATCTCCTTGTACTTTGCATGATGGCGCCGTATCCGCCCGATGACCAGATCGAGGAGCTC
>NW_007360441.1:0-3169 GCF_000271585.1 Trametes versicolor FP-101664 SS1
GCAGATGCACGGAGGAGGGAGGGGGTCGAGCGAGCTTATCGCTCCTGACCCCGGGGTAGAGGATTGCGTGGACGCTAGTCGACGGACGCGACACGAGACGGGATACCTGTGCGCTGTGACGTCCGAGGGGTACTCACTGTATTTGTCGTAGTCGAGGGCATCGGGGGCGCTGTCAGGGGAGGTTCGCGAATGCAGTCGAAGTCGCAGTCGCAGACGCAGGCGCAAACACAAACTTGAGCTCTGAAGGGGTAAGAGAGAGTGCATTTCCCGGTGCTCGGGGCCCGCGTATATACAGGAGGGGCCGAAGCCGTACGGGAAGGATAAGAAATGAAAGATGCACCCGTCGCGCCGTGCGCGACAGGTGCGATGATCGGGCCCCTACGGGTTATGAGACCCCTCCCCTCCCACCCCAGGGTCGAAAATAACCCCTAGAACTAACCCTACGCCGGCCGCGCTAGGGTTAGAACAGGCGCCGCGCTTGCCTAATGCGGTAAGTAACCCTACCGGATCCAACCCTAGCCACCAACCGCTGCAGGCAGGCAGGCAGGCAGGCAGGCAGGTTGCACACGTGCCACGTGCCCCGCACCTGCCGATGTGTGCAGCGAAAGACGCCGCGGGGTTAGCTAGGGTTTAGCTTATTAAGCCTGCAGCGGGAGCGACCCCGGCGGCCGTGCAGTCTGTGTTACACAGATGCGGGGGGGCGGGAGGCCAACGCAGGAGGCGCCCGGTGGCGGTGTGCCAGTGAGGCCCGCGCTGCGCCGTCTGTTGAACACAGACCCGGGGGGGGGCAGGCAGTGGGGAGCGCAGGAGGCGCCCGGCGGCCCGCAGCCGCCGGTGAGGCCCACGCCGCGCCGTCTGTTGAACACAGACGCGGCGGGGTGTGCATATGTGTGTGCGTGTGCGTGAGGGACGCACCGGCCCAGGAGCGGCGCACCCGCTGGCCGGTTGGCAGGCTGCATGCCATGGAGTCTGTGTTGCACAGATGCCGAGGGACACCACATCCAGAGCGTGGTTGGAGAGCGCTGAGCGGATGAAGCTCCGAGTTCAAACGGCGATAGATTGTATGAAAGGATTGACGGAGTCCGACCGATCGTGGGCTCCGCTTTTTCCAAACGCTCGTCATTACAAAAGGTAAGCTAAATGATGACCGCCGTCGTGCAGTTGGGGCATCTATAGTACTTTGAGGGGACGGACGAGAAAGCGTAGAGGCGGGCGGCCAGCTTGGAGGTCTGATGAGCGAGGCCGGTGGCAGGGGAGAGGTGGGCGAGCACGAAGTTGCGGACGTCGGCCGGGCAACCGGTGGCAGAGTTGGTCGCACGGATGGCCACGAGGAGGAGCTCGTACGAGAGCGGGTAGTCGCACCCCGGCTGTCCGCGTTGGATGGGCAGCTTGAGGAGGTTGAGCCAGATAGTCCAGTTGTAGTGGTCGTACTGGATCAGTCCCGCGGCGAAGCTGGTCGCGATGGCGTCCGCGGTGTAATACTGGTCTGGGCGGTGGGGATCTGCTTTGGGGACGGTGGGGCCCTTCGCGAGCACTGCCTTGAGACAGTCGACGTGGAACCAGGAGCGACAGAACTGGCACCACCGCAGGATGTGAGTGTCTGGGCGATAGAGCCCCATGTCTTTGCAGTTCTTCGCTTTACAGACACGGTCGCTAGAGCCCTGGAGAGTGAGGGTGAGGTCCGAAGGTGCATGCCACACGAGGAGCAGGGGGGCTTACCGGAAGGATGGAGTATTTGTTTCCTTCAAGGGACCTGACGACGGCGATGTTCTTGCGAGTGTAGCGCGATGACTCGGAGAGGACGTGCAAAGACACGGTCTGGGCGACGAACTCCTCGACGTGGACGAGCTTGGCTATGCTATTGGCCAAATCGACGGTTTCCCCCCTGTAGACGGCGTGCTCGTTCTTGCCCATGACGTCCGAGACGACGAACATGGCAAGATCGAGAGGCGCGGCAGTGAACTCGTCTTTGGTGAACGTCCAGCGCAATTTGGCGAGCTGCACGAACGTTGGCTGTCAGACCGGTGACTGCTACCGAGCGCAGGCTGGACCTACGTTGCCGAGCTTAACATGGAATGCCAAGCTGATGACTTGCGCGTAGCATTCGACGTGGCCCTATCTCTATAAAACCTGCCACTGAGCTCAGTGGCACGAATGCGGATGGATGCGGATTGAATGCGGAGGCCATAGCTAGGGAACCGTTGAGAATTCCACCCCGCATTCGCACGTTTTCTGGTAGCCCTGCTTCTTGGCTACACGATGGTGGTGGTATCGCACTGGTGGCTGCGCTGGTCGGCGAGAACAGGGCCCGCATTCAACGGATGCGGGTGTAACCAAAAAGTCCTGGGTGAATGCGGGCTCATATCTCAATGAAAACCTTGGATGCGGGGTCATATTATGGTATATTCCTATAGCCCTGATCAAGGGCTACCAGAATCCGGTGCGATTGTGGCTGTGCACCCACTCTGACCCATGGCTACCTGTGGCCCTCTCACTATCTAGGCTCATATGTCAGTGGGGACCCTGGATGCGGGGTCATATTATGGTATATTCTGGTAGCCCTGATCGAGGGCTATCAGAATCTGGTGCGATTGTGGCTGTGCACCCGCTTCTACAACTTGCCCTCTCCACCCCCTTGCCTATAGTCTAGCCAATACTCAGGGTACCCCTGGGTATGTATCACCCTTATATGATCTCACAACGACCCTGCTTACAAGCTACGACCATGACATCAACAAGGTCTGAGCCCAAGTATCAGCCTCGGGCTATTGGTGTGAATGCGGGGCCATATCTCAGCAAGGACCCTGGATGCGGGCACATATTTTGGGACATTCTTGTAGCCCTGATCTAGACTCATTCTGGGGAGAGGTCTCACAGAGCAGGGTTGGAATTTCGCTCCAATATTTTGGGAGCATGTACATATCATATAGGAGAGGCCCTGTGCAGAATATTAGCAAAATCGGCGGACCGGTTTTGGAGCTACAGCCCTGGGAAGCGGCTGCACCTATATTGGTGCATTGCTGCATATTCCCTTGGATTGGGGCTTTGAAAACTCGTTGAGGGGTAGCAATACACTATATTGAGGTATGTACAAAGTTTCAGAACAGTCGGATCAGAAATGGGCGCTTGGCGAGGGGGGAAAAGTGGCGCAGATGAGGAGGAGCATAAC
>NW_007360442.1:0-3161 GCF_000271585.1 Trametes versicolor FP-101664 SS1
ATGACCCTTTATTTTCTTATCCTTCCCTACAGCTCAGCCCTCCTGTATATACACGGGCCCCAAGTTCCGGGAAAATGCACTTTCTCTTACCCCTTCAGAACTCAAGTTTGCCTTTGCAGCCACGTTTGCAACCACTGATGGGCATCCACTGCCTCTGAGGCCCAGCAAGCTGCTGCACCCGAGGTATGTCGCGCCGCAAGCCGCACTAGAGCTGGGTGCACCGCGTTGGAGACCCGCACTGGAGCCGCTGATATGCCCGATACCGAGCCACCATCTGCCTGCCATCCTTTTCATGGTTTCCATGGGTTTGCGAGACCTCAACAGGGCAGAGGCCTCATCGTGGTGCACGCACGGAAGCCTCGCACTCGCGCAAAAATGGCTTATTGCGCGATTTCACGACCGCATGGGCAGACATGAGCGGAGGGGGTGCGTTCCGTGTTGCCGGCCCGTCGGGGCACATGGGCATGTTCCGCGTTTACGCGGCAGGCGGCTGGTGCATTGCGGGCGCCAGTCCCCTCTGCAATGGACATTCCGTAGAAACTTTCTGATCACCGTAGCACGGTTTTGGCTGGCCCTGTAAATACCTACGCCCTTGGGCTGTGAGAATGCAGATTCCCCCTTGGCGTACACAGTTGCGGCCACCCGTCCTAGGGAACTCAAGCCCTTACTCTCTCTCACCACCCTTTTCTCAGATGTCCTCTCCCCCTCGGCTATTAGCCATCGATGCACATCTAGACACATCACCGCAACTTTGACAGCATCAGCGAGTCTTTCCCCAATAGTGTCCCTGACGTCCTTGCTCTGCTGCGTACAGTGAGTACCTCCCCAAAGTCCACGCACCCTGATATCCCATGTTGTGTCATGCCCAACAAGTAGCGTCTGCGTAACTCCCTCCTCCCAGGCCAGAAGTGGTATGCTTGCACGGCCCGTCCTCACGCCCCCCGCATTTGTAGGGAACTCGGGATCTTCTCGGGTCTTGTCCTCTTGGCCTATTGACCCCGAAGTCCTAGTGGCTGTTGATGCACTCAAGCCTCCCGTAACGGCCGCTAGGATGCCGGGGTCGATGGGCCAAGAGGACGAGACCCAAGAAGTGACTTGTGTGTGTGGGGGTTTCCGAGTACGATCCCGAGTTCCCTACAAACACGGAGGCGCAGCGGAGGGAGGGGGTCGCGCAAGCTTATTGCTCCTGACCCAGGGGTAAGGGATTGCGCGGACGCGATGCGAGGCGGGATACCGGTGCGCTGTGACGTATAGGAAGTGCTCACTGTATTCGACGTAGACAAGGGCGTCGGGGCGCTATTGGAGGAGGCTCACGAATGCGGTCGGGATCGCAGTCACAGACGCAGGCGCAAATGCAAACTTGAGCTCTGAAGGGGTAAAAGGAAGTGCATTTCCTGGTGCTCGGGGCCCGCGTATATACAGGAGGGGCCGGAGCCATATGGGAAGGATGATTGGGCCACTATGGGGGCTGCGCTCTACTGGCCTTGCCTAGGCTGTCGGGGCCGCGCGTACCACGCGGTGTGATTGGTGGGCGGGGGTGTATGCGCCACAACCCCCGACGAGCGTATCGGGTGTTTCGTACTGCCCTTGAACCCTGATTCTTGGCGGGGCTTGGCGCTCTCGGTCGGGGCTGCTTAGCGCGGCTCGCCTTGCTCGACTCGCGGGTGGCAAATGGGGGTGGTGCGTGGGCGTCCAGGCGGCCTTCGGGGAGGCTCGGGGCCACGCGGGGCACGCGTTGATGAGCATCCACCGCTTCTGAGGCCAGCAAACTGCCGGACCCGAGGTATGTCGCGTCGCACTGGAGGCATGTCGCGCCGCAGGCCGCACTGGAGTTGGGGTGCCCACGTTGGAGGCCCGGGTCGAAGCCACTCGCACCGGGGCAGAGGAGGAATGGACGCGGCTGCGCGGGGCGTGCCCTGGGGCGGTAATACGCTCAAGAGAGATAGTGGCGCAGAGTGCGACAGCGCGATCGTACCCACCGCACGCTGCTCGAGGTGTGCCTCAATTGCGACGTCGCACAGGCCGAGTAGGTCGGCCCCGAGTACCGTTGCGTAGATAGGACACTGTACATAGTCAACGGGGGGTCCAGGAGACTCCCCAGAAAACTCCCACTCCCTTCCCTCTAAACCTCGGCCCCGCTTGTCAACGTC
This sequence comes from Trametes versicolor FP-101664 SS1, assembly GCF_000271585.1. Taxonomy (NCBI): domain Eukaryota; kingdom Fungi; phylum Basidiomycota; class Agaricomycetes; order Polyporales; family Polyporaceae; genus Trametes; species Trametes versicolor. Next base: position 2,151 of record NW_007360442.1, read on the forward strand.
TGTGGACGTCTTGTTGCGTTTGGCTTATTGGTGAGTTACGCTCCGCTCTCGACCAAGCGTAAAGGATTGTCGACTGCGTCTGCGGTTGCATCCGCGTCCGTGTCTGCAGCTGCATCTACGAGTGCGACGAGATATATTGGCCCGCAGTGTAGCAGAGTCGGCAGTATCACAGCACACACGGTCGTGGTCACCCATCCTAGGGAACTCGAGCCCTTACTCTCCCTCATCACCCCTTTCTCAGACGTCCTCTCCCCCTCGGCTATCGGCCGTCGACGCACGTCTAGACACATCAGCGTCGGGGCGCAGTATCCGACAGGGAGTCCGCGTCGGGGCGGTCTGAGCTCGAGAGCGGTGCCCACACCGCGGCGAGTGGCAGGCACGGTGAGTGTGCATCAGCGCAACAGAGTGTGTCCTGCACGTCGGGCTCTCTGTGTGTGCACTCCGCAGCGGGAATTTGGAGAAGGCTTCATGCTGTCCCTGACTGTACTGCAAGTTTGACAGTTCATTTATGCATAATACCCACATTCACAAAGAATGTCCACAGCTCTACCATGCAATCTCCTCTGGAACCGGCTTGCCCGCCAACTTGCACCAAACATTCCACCAATCCTTCAATGCAGCTTCGCCTATTTCGCGTTCAGGCCTATTCACCCCATTCCCCTTCTCTTCCAGGTAGGCACTGAGTTTTAAGATAATGTTCTGGTGCAGGCGTGTGATTAATCCGGTAAAGGTGTCCTTCTATAAAGAGATGCGTTAACGAAGAAGCATATGCGGTTTAGACCACATACTCCAAGTGTTTTATGCACATAGTGCACCATCTCTTGAAACTCGCCAGGGCTGTGTTTGTAAAGCTTACGAAAGGATGCCGCATTCGTTGCCATTAGTGTGATAGCACCTATCAGGAGTCTTCATCTTGAGAGGCTGGTTTTTTTTGCAATGGCGAGCAGAATGTTCAGTGAATAGGCATGCCTATCGCCAGTAGAAGAACCAGCAGGACCGCCAGCAAGTAAA
>NW_007360443.1:0-3158 GCF_000271585.1 Trametes versicolor FP-101664 SS1
GTCGACGCAATAGCGAGACGTGAAACTTCGGATGAATGCGTCGATTCTTGAGCTCCGGTGGGAGCTCCAGCACGTAATTTGACGTGCTTGGAATACTCTCGAGGACCTTGTAAGGTCCAATGAATCTAGGCACGAGTTTTCATGCACGGCCCTTCGGAACCGAGAGGTTCTTTGTAGAGAGGTACACCAGGTCGCCTACCTCAAACTCAGGCTCTGCCTGCCTGTGTTTGTTGGCATGGTATGCCTGGGATACTCTGGACTCTATGATCGCGTCGTGGGCGATCTCGAGGTTCGCGAGTGCACGTTGCGCAAACTCGCGAACTCCGTGGAACAGAGTATCCGTTCGTATCCCACTCATAGACCGTGGAAGGTATCCGTAGTTAAGCTCGAAGGGAGCGAAACCCGTGGTGGAACTCGTGGCAGAGTTCAGCGCGAACTCAGCGAGAGGGAGTTTCTCATACCAGTCGAGCTGGTCGGGGGACACCATTGTCCTCAGGATCTGGGTAATAGAACGAATTGTACGTTCAGACAGACCATCGGTCTGTGGGTGGAATGAGGTGGACATGAGTAGTTTCACGCCCATCAAGCGATGAAGTTCTTTCCAGAACTTGGACGTGAATTTACTGTCCCTGTCAGACACTATGGACTCAGGGAGTCCATGAAGTCGTACGACTTCACGCAAATAAATCAAGGCAAGTTCGTCTGCCGTGTTCGTAGTGTTCACCGGAATCAAGTGAACCATCGACGTTAGTCGACAGACGATTACCCAGATGTAATCGTACCCGTGAGATTTCGGGAAAGGACCCACAAAGTCCATAGATGTAGATACCCACGGCTGTCGTGGTATGGGCAAGTTGTGCAATAGCCCGGTGGGGAGCTTCGTGGACACTTTCGCAGTGTGGCAAATACCACAACTAATGCAGAACTTGTCCACGTCCTTTTGGAGCGCTGGCCACCAGAACCAACGCCGGACGTACTCCGATGTATGCTGAGGACCGAGGTGTCCTAGGGCGGTATGAGCCCTATCGAGTACTAGCTCAGGTATTGAGCGACCCTTGTAAGAGGTCCGCGGTAAGCAGACGACTTCTTCGTCTTGACGATTCTTAGTGTACAGTATACCGTCGTGCAGCGCGAAGGAGCTGAATCCGGCCGGATTGTCCAGTACCTTGGACAATGTCTTGTCCAGTGAATATCCTTGACGTATGGCCGTCCAAAAGGCCTCGTCCGACTCTACGTGCTTTCGTAGGGAGGGCCCACTGGCTAACACCTCGGCCAGTGTCGGAGACGACTGGGGGGACGTAGATTCGTCCGTCTCGGGGGTTCTCGGCTGGTGCGTAGCGTACTGCACCACTTCGGACACTCGTGCCTCCTCTTGGTCTCTGGGTAGAGGCCCTCCTTCTTGGCGAACGGCTCGCTCTGATTGCTGCCTAGTACGACGTAAGATACGTCCGCCACGAATCTCGATGAGTCGAGATTGGGGTAGGTCATCCCCTTCAGGATCCAAACGCGCGTCGGCGTTTACCATGTCGTACTCGGGGACCTCGTCGTGGTAGTTGTCGTTCTCGTGATAACGAGACAAACAATCGGCTACCTTGTTGAGTTTCCCCGGAACGTACGTGATGTCGTACTTGAATCGCGCCAGATATTCGTACCAACGAATCTGTCGTCGACTCGGGCGTTCGATGCCCTGCAAGAACTTGAGGGCCTTATGGTCAGTCACAATATGAATGTGACGGCCAAGGAGCTTGTCCTCCCATTTGAGGAGTCCCTCCATGATGGCAAGAGCCTCTTGCTTGTACGTGTGGTACACCTTCTGCGCTGAAGAAAACTTCTTCGATAAGAATCCTGCAGGCCTACAGGTCTGCCAGTCTTTTCCCTGGCCATACACGGCCCCTATCCCGTAAATGGATGTGTCACAAATGTGCCATATGGGCTCCGGTAGTCGGGGGTCGATGGGCCGAAGGATAGGCACTTTACAAGCCAGGGCCTTTATGGCCTCGAAGCACTTGTCGTGTAGTGCTCGCCATATGAATGGCTGGTCATTGCGGACCATCGCAGAAAGAGGTGACGTATACGCCGTAACGTCAGGCATGAAGTGGGCTAGGTAGTTTACCAGCCCTAGGAATCTCTGTACCTCATGGTACGACCGTGGCGTACGCCAGCTCCGTATTTGACTCATCTTGTCGGTGTCGGCGTGCAACCCGCGGTCATCTATACGATGACCAAGACAGTCCAGGTCTTTCGAGTACAAGTTGCACTTATTGCGACTGAGGGAGAGTTTGGCCTTCCGTAGTACGTCGAACACTTGTGACAAATGTCGCTCATGGTCTTCGCGTGTGTCGGAGTAGACAAAAATATCGTCTAGGTATACGTGTACAAAACGTCCAATAAAATCACGAAAAATCGTGGTCATGAGACGTTGAAAAGTCGAGGGCGCGTTGGTATCGCCCTGTTGCATAACTTCGCTGACGAACGTCCCGAAGGGCGTTGCGAAAGCGGTCTTCCAGATATCCTCGGCCACAATGCGTACTTGTTCGTACGCATCCGACAGGTCTATTTTGGACCGATATCTGGCTCGCGCTACATCCATGCGGATCTGGTCTTGATCCGGGAACTAGGGAATGGCAGGGATACATCCACAGATACTTTGGGTGGTATCTGTATCCTTATCCTCCAAAATCCTTATCCCTGGCAAGGATAAGGATTTTTGCAAAAATCCTATCCTTGTGCAGATAATCCTTGTAGTTAGGGATATTTTCATTGATATAGCACTATATCATCACACCCATGGGCTGCATTATGTTCTATTGAGTGTCAGAACCCTTAATAAACCTCAATGCAGCCACTCAAACAACTCTACACCCAGTTTAAGGCATTTCTCTACCTTCATAAGGAGTACAAAGTATCCCTGCTAGGGGTACGGATTTTTGAGGATTTGCTTTTTGAGTATCTGTATCCGTATCCTCATGGATAATCCCTGTAAATCCTTGCAAGGATACATATCCTTGCCATTGCCTACCGGGAACGGGGTCAAATCGTGGACCGTATTATCGTTCCTTTGTCGTGCATCAACGACAGTCCTCAGCTTGCCATTCTTCTTGGCTACGCACAATAAAGGTGCCGCTTGCGTTACGGTGGCCGGTCACCACCATCCCGCT
>NW_007360444.1:0-3150 GCF_000271585.1 Trametes versicolor FP-101664 SS1
GCGCGCGCACCGGCTTGAAACCGCCGCTGACCCGCCCTCCCAAAACACATGTTCCAACACCGCGCACAAAAGTTCCGCGCGGACTGTCGCGCCGCCCACACACGCCGGCGAGTACTGCGCCCCGGCTGTGCGTGCTGGCGCCGCCCGAAGCGGCACACGGACGCGTGGGACCGGGCTCTGCGATGCGGAGCGGCGTCGCGCCGCGCACGCGTGGGGGATAGCGCGATATCGCGGCCGCGGGCCCGATTTGGGGGAGTCCGGGCACCCCCCGCGGGACCCGAGATAGGGTAGGCCGTGACTAGGACGCGTACGCGTCGGGTACGACGCGCGGGCATGTGCGGCGGGCTCGGCGAGGTGTGTGGCGCGCTCTCGAGGGCGCGTACGGGAGGCTGAGAGTCGTGGAGGTGCCCTGGGGCGTATGGGGCTTCCCGCGACAACAGAGACGATTGGGAGCGCGGACGTCGCGGGAGGTGCGATATGCCCTCCAGCACGTCGCAGACGCATACGTCGGGCTCCAGGAGGTGCGTGGCGCGCTCTCGACGTCGCGTGCGGGACGCTAAGAAGTGTCCAGGCGCTGCACGGTGCCCCAGCGCGTACGGGCCTGTCTGCGACGACACCGCCAGCGGCGAGCGCGCGAACACCGCGAGAGGGCGCCCAGGGAGGCGTACGGCGCGGGCGCCACGCTCTTCGGCACGTCGTCGATGGTGGGCGGCGCGGGGGCCTCGTGTGCGCGAGGTACGCCGCGGCGGAGGGCGGTCCGCGCTATGGACATCGTAGTTAGTCCCGTCATGTACTTACCGCGCATCCCGCCTCTCAATGCAGCCTTTGGGACGTACCTCCGCGCCTCCGCGCCTCCGCGCCTCCGCGCCTCCCCGCGATGCCCGTTCCTCGTGCGGCAGCGTGCAGGCCGGCTACTACGATGTACACAACGCTAACTACTCTATCGCAGCCCCGCCCAAGCCGGCTTGTCGGCTGCGTGCCCCGCGTCGCGATCGTGCCGTATCTGATCTGACGAAGCAGCAGGTGAGCTCGTCGCGTCCAGAGACGTACACCAGAATACTGAGCTTCCTTACCTTGCAGTGCCGCTTTTCTGCCGTGTGCGCCGGCCCGGGACGCGTCGTGCTCGCGTCGCGCTGCGATCGCGGCGCCGTATCTAATCGGATGAAGTAGCAGGTGAGCCTGTCGCGTTCACTGCGTACACCACAGGGCTGACCTTCCTCACCGTGTAGTAGTCAGCGTCGTGGCCTTCCCCGCCATGTGCACAGGGCGATATGTGTCGTGCTTGCGTGCGGCGTGGAGCACGCACTCCTGCGAGCGGTACGAGCAGTCTGGACATGTCAGCAGTATGTGCGAAGACGGCGCGATCGTGGAGGTGCGCACTGTATTGTCGCGGCGATCTCGCGCTGAATCGAGTCGTCCTGCAGGCTACAAGAGATGGGAGACGCTGAAGAGAGGTCAAGAGAACACTCACCTGATGATGTGCGAGCGCAGGACATACGTGCCACAACACTTGCACGGGCGCACGCGATGTGCGCGGGCTCGCAGACGCGTCGTTGCGGAGGTGCGCGCACGGCTTCGCGTTCGGCGACGTGCCGTGCTCTATCCGATTCGTCGCGACGCGGACGCCGCCACGCGATGCGCACCTTCAAACTCGCACTCCTGCGCGGCGGGAGCGCGGTCGAACTGGATAGGCGATGATGTAAGTAGTCAACATCGTACGGCGCGGCGCAGAGATACTCACCTGCAGCACCACACCGACGTCGTTCGTGCCACGCACTGCTCTCGCCGCAGACCGTCTACGATCATACCTACGCCTCCCTGTCTTTCGCTCGCCTCGCGGACGCGCAGCCCGCACTCGCGCGGTGCACGGGATCTGGTAACGGAGGTGTGTGAGTCGTGTGCCATATGTGTGATAGGATAACAACCTGAACCCCGTAGGTTCAGATGAATGCGGCCAAGACGAGCCTGCTGGCGCGGTGTGAGCATGGGTGGAAGGAAGGGGGGACCTAGACACGTCCTAATCAATGGCAGACACCGTCCGACGAGTCCGTGGATTGAGAGGTGCGTACCGTTCGCATTGTGTCGCGTTTGTGCGGACTTTGACCGTGTTGCAGCTGTGCAAGCAATGTGAGAGGATGTGGGGACGCGAGCGCGAGTACGACTGACCTGTCTGGTTCCTCACAGGCGCACCACTGGGGGGCTGTGGGTTGTGCGAGCCCGGCTGGAGGATGGGGTGGGGGTGGCGCGCATCGGTGAATGTGGTCGCGAGGGCGTCGACCATCGACCACAGAAGATGGCGAGTGAGGAGGAGGGGGAAGGGGACGATGCGCGCGATATGTGTGCACGTATGGGTAAATATACGAATGCAACCGCCACGCATCGCACATCGTACGATGGTGACCTTGCCCGACTGACGGAGCCCGGCCGCAAGTACGCGAAGACTTGTCCGCGCCGCGGCCTCAGCGGATCATGTCGTATTCTCACAGGCAAGTCCCGCCCATCTCATTTCTCTTCGCTTCGCGAGCGGGCTTTGCGGCCGCGGTGCGTATCTCCCGAGGGCAGCGGCGAAGAGCCAGGCCGCCCCGTAGTTCCATCTACCAGGCGGGTTGGGTCTTCGCGGTGTCCTCGGGAGCACACCGTTGCTGTATCGGAGGCGGCAGTTAGGCTTGCTACATTGCGGGCACCCGAGTGCCCGCCGACTCATGTGTGAGTGAGTGAGCCATCAGCCCTGAGTGCTGGGCTGCGACGGCGTCGGGCCCACTAAGTGATCATATCGCATCTAAGACTCACGCGGCAGACCGCTCATTGACTCGCTTCTCTCGTGTGCGCCCACTGTGTCGCATCTCTGGCACTTCCGATGGCCTCGAACCCACTTACAAGCCCTCGGAACACGGCCAAGTTGCACTGAGGCATCCCGCGGCAACCCATCTCTTCTCCCGCTGTGTTCGGTAGTATTTCCATCTTGTTTCACTCGCTGTAGGACCGCCGCTCACGTTAGTATGATCAGGCTATTTTTGTCCACCGTCCACAACAGACAGTGGAGCCACGGCTGGTGTGCTATCGAGATACAATCACCCGGGGGCCCTGCAAAATCGAAGTAACTCGCTTCGCGAAATGGGCGTACCGCCGCGAACTCGCATGGACGTCTGC
>NW_007360445.1:0-3095 GCF_000271585.1 Trametes versicolor FP-101664 SS1
CGAAACCGCGTGGGTGTATGCGCCCTGGTTCGTGGGGAGCGTTCTGTCGTGTTTATGAGGCCGTCGTACGCGATGCGGGCGCGTGAGAGGGCGGGCACGCGGCGGGTGGGGCCGAATTGCGGGCGGCGTACGACGCGCAGGACGTACGCGACGCGGTCGTGCGCGAGATTGATGCGTCATGAGCGCATGACGTACGCGTCCTGAGGGCGCGGAAGGCGCAACGTGGCTGGTGGCATGATATATGCGGAGCCTGCCCCGGGTGCTGGGGCCCTCAGTCGAGTAGACCCGGCTGACGCCGTTGCGCATGCCTGAAAGTGTCGTGGACGGTAGTGAAGAGTTGTATTGTACCGTTGAGGGTGTTTTCAGCCGTTCCCGGAGGGTTTTGAATCATTTTTACGAAAATCTGTCTGCGGGCGAGATGAAAATTCGACTTTGTCAGCGTAATTCGTATCTGAACGAGCTGGGAGCGTACCTTGTACGAGATGAGTAAGATACTCATCACACCACATGCAGCCGCAGTGCACAAACAGGGATGACGCGACTGCAGAACCGGCAGAAGTCGTATTTGATGTCGCCGCCTGCCGAGCGGCACTCCGCGCGCAGGACGTGTGCGGCACCTTCGCGCGTGTGACGGCATACTCGTCGGAGGTCTAAGAGCATATAGCGAGCTCTCTGGGCGGGGGCGTCGGGGACGGCGGGCGGTAGACGGCGGTCTTGAGGGCGTGGGTGAGCGCGGAGTGTCGACGACGCCACAGCCGCAATTCCGCACCGCAACGCAAACGGCGTCGTCGAGGTGTCACTACGGGGTGTGGGTACGTGTTTCACGACGTACACAGCGTGCCGTGTGCGCCCGGGGGCGAGCGTTTGCGATTCGAGGCGGGGGCGCACTATGTTATAGGCGCGGTGAGTGCAGTTCGCGTCGGGAGAGCGTGCGAACATACCTGAATGATGACCAGCACTCCTGCATTACGTGCGTGAGTTATGCGCGCGCGCCGTCGGGATCGGCGGGGTGGAAAGTCGCGGAACGTCGCTGGAGGGGCGGATGGAATGCGTCAGGCATCCCGCGCGAAGGACGTTCGTGGCGCCGTAGCGCTCGTGTCAGTGCAATGCTCCAGGTGTGATAATCGATCCCTGAACTTGTGGGATGTGGGCCTTGCGATTTACGAGTAGCACCGCAAGATGACAGGGGCGCGAGCGAGCCGGGCATGTTAGTCCCGCCAGTACCGCAGTTTGGCCCGCCGCGGCGAGTGTTTTCGCCAGCATGTACGGACAGCATAGACGTACACTTTATCTATAGCGGAACAGTCCGCCCCGTGCGACAGGACGCGGGCATTGTCGATTTAGAGGGCGGACGAGCTGTAAATCGGACAGTGTCAGCGCAAATCGTGTCGCAGGGGGCTGGAAACGCACCAGCATATAGATCATGATGGGCTGTACTACGCTGCATCAAATGCGAGCATGCCACTGTACATGCGCCAGCGCGAGGGGCGATAGAGTGTTCGATGCGGCACGCACACGGGGCGACTAGCGGTCTTGCATGCGGGTGTATCGCAAGTGCATTACTCCATATCCGAGATTTCTAGGCCAGAGGTGCGCGGGGCGGGCGTGTAAACTCACGGGAAGGGGACGGGAGGGCACCAGGGGAGGGCAGGCAGACGAAAGAAGGCAGGCGAGGTCGCCCAGACGGAGGGCGGGTTTGGCAGAGGCAGGCGAGGAACGCCCGCGAGAACACGTCCTGGACAGCGGAAAGGACGGGTGGGCGCCTGCTGGATGGAGACGGCGGACGTCATGGTGGGCGAGCGGCGGCGGCGGCGAAGGAATGAGTCGGGCTGTCTGCAGTGACTGTGGTCGCAGTCGAGACCAATATATGCTGCTCAACGTCAGAGTCAAGTCCATGGCGTGTCGATGGTGCAAGCGCCGAACAAGATTAGATTAGATGCACTGTTGCCTCACTCGACTCTTTCTGGACAAATCTCATCCAAGATGTTCTCCCTCTCCGCCCTCGCACGCCACCATAGGCCTCTACCTCCTCGACTACGGCGCGGGCAACGTCCAGAGCCTCGCTAACAGCATCAACAAACTCGGCCATGCTTTCCAGTGCATCTCCTCGCCAGCGGACTTCGACAAGGCCACAGTAAGTGCCTGTCCCTCACGCGGCTCACCAACACTCACCAGAAATCTCCCATAGAGCCTCATCTTCCCTGGCGTCGGCGCATTCGAGAGCGCGATCGATGGCCTCATATCACGCGGCCTTTACGAGCCCCTGCGCGAGTACATCGCCTCGGGGAAACCGTACTTCGGCATCTGCATAGGCATGCAGGTCCTCTTCCGCTCCTCGCTCGAGTCCCCCACCTCCACCGGGCTCGGCATCGTCCCGAGCGACATCGGCCTCTTTAGCAACGTGGACAAGTCCGTTCCCCACATGGGCTGGAACTCGGTCGAGTTCCTCGATCCGGCGGAAACGGCGCACGAAGGCATCGACCCCGCGGCGCGCTACTATTTCGTCCACTCCTTCCGCGCGCCATATGACTGGGAGCACGCGGAAGCCGCCCAATGGGCGCACACCACAACGCAGTACGGCCAGGAGATCTTCTTGGCGTCGGTTCGTAAGGGGAACGTCTTCGCGTGCCAGTTCCACCCGGAGAAGTCTGGAAAGGCCGGCCTGCGCGTCCTCGACGCATGGCTCAGCTCGTCCGAGGCGGAACGTGCGACTAGCCCGCCCACTCCTCGCATAGCACGTCATCCGAATCCGAAGGACGGCTTTACGAAGCGCGTCGTGGCATGCATGGACGTCCGGTCGAACGATGCCGGTGACCTTGTTGTTACAAAGGGTGACCAGTACGACGTTCGCGAACGCACAAGCGCGGACGGTGTGCAAGCACAGGCCGCAGGTGAAGTTCGCAACCTCGGTAAACCCGTCGCGCTCGCCGCACGGTACTACGAGGAAGGCGCGGACGAGCTCTGTCTCATGAACATCACCTCCTTCCGCCACTCCCCTCTACTCGACCAGCCGATGCTGGCCGTCGTTCGCGCGGCTGCGGAAACCGTCTATGTCCCGCTCACGATCGGTGGTGGCATCAAGGACACCGTGGACC
>NW_007360446.1:0-3083 GCF_000271585.1 Trametes versicolor FP-101664 SS1
GACCCGGACCCGGAACCCGGACCGCAGACGCAGACGTCGATGTCCCGTAGACATAGACCCCGACATCTGGTGTGCTCTGGGGGTTGGTCTTGCTGGAGGACCGTTCACCGCGTCGTGCCATGCGACTGATAAGGGACGGCTGCGACGGGGATGCGCCCTGCAACGAGCGATCAGCACCAAATGAGAGACGTGCGAGACCGGGCTGAAGTGCGAGAATGGGTCGTATGGACTCACATTGCGGGCCTTCGCGAACCTTCGACCTTCGAGGTCGCTTAGGCGGGAATGAAGCTTGTAGAGCGCGTTCTGCTTCTGCGCGACTTCCGCGCGCAGACGCTCCGCCTTCGCGGCCTCCTGTACGACGTGCTTGGCCCGGCGGGCTGCGACACGCTCTTGATTGCGTATGAGGGACGTATGAGTGGTGATGTCCGTCTTGAGCTGCTTGCACTTGCGCTGAGCCCTCATGCGAGCCCTGACCAGCTCGGCCTTCCTCCTGATGCATGCGGTCACCGGTCAGCGATGGCTGAAGACGGACGGCGAAGAACTGACTTCTCGATCGCAGCGTTCGTATCCTGCAGAGGCTCGGCCTTCTTCAAGGATATGTGCACGAACCTCCCGTCCTTGACGTTCAGCCGGTGCTGAGCAGCCGGGCGGTCGGGCATTGCCCCGCAGCGGAAGGGGCACAAGAACGGGGGAATTTTGGTGATGCTGTGAAAGCAGGGAAAGCAGAGGACGTGGCCTACATAGAAGCGCATTAGATAGAGACCGAGGAAGGCCGGGGAAAAGTCGAACGCACCGCAGGCTTTCAGGAGGACGGGTCGGCTGTCGATGTCCTCGTGGTTTAGATGCGAGGAGCAGATCGGACACTTCGGGATCATGACGATAGACTATGTAGGATGGAGTGTGGACTGTTGGACGGCGCAAATGGGACGTACCTCGACGGTGTTCGGCTTTTATGCCCCATGCGATGCGGGACACAAAGCGGATGCGCAGAGTGAGCGCGCGAAAGCACATTGAGAGCCGCTGCCGCCGTCTCTATCGCACTTCAAAGTCCAAAGCTGATAGTCGTTGGCGTCGAGTGCGTCGGCGCCCATGTCTATTGGTTGCATCGGAAGGGCGGATGAGAGGTCTCGGGTCCATAGTCGATAGTCAAGAGTCGACGGAGCTGAAGGACTCGAGAGGCCATCGCCTAGACGCCCGCCTGTGCAGATCTGCAGATCACGTGACACTTTCGCAGCCCGCCAGGCGCTGAGGCGCCTCGTTCCGGATCCACAGTCCAGCGCCTCGTATCGGAACTCCAATCTTTCCACTGTCAATCTACTTTCCTCGCTCTCTCCTTGCGCGAATGTCTCTTTGCGCCCTGTCTCTGCGTAGCTTTCTCATGCTGCAATTCCGACCGCTTGCCTTCGGGCAGGCGACCAAATCAAGTTGTGGAAGTCGTGGGATCGGTCCCCAGCAGGCGATCTAGCATATAGCATCGACGACTCGCCAACACCCAGCACGTGTGCCGGGACGGTATAAAGGTCCATTATGCCGCACGGCGGTATGTTTCTGTACGCCCTTCGTCTTCCTACAGTTGATTCGCCACCTCCGCCCCCATCGTCGACAGCAGCGAAGACATGCCTCCCTCGCCTCAACGCGCCCAGCCGCATCGTCTGCCGTGCCCTGTCGTAAAGGTACGCTCCGCGCTCCGTCCTCCCTAGCGCGCCACTGACATCGTTGTCTGTAGAAACATAAAGAATTGCATGGCTTATACTTTGCCTCCTCATCCGTGGAGCCCGTGCAGACCGAGGTCCTCACGATCTTCCCCCCGGTCGAAAACTCGCTCTCCAAACGTTTCCCTTTGTTCGAAACCATCCTCGGAACTATGTATCCCATCCACGAGTGCCGCGTCCGCGTCGACGGCGGCGGCCGGCACACCCAAATCGACTTTCTCGTCGCCTTCCAGGAGAGGCCCGACCTGCCCCCGAACGCAGCCATATCTCGTCTTGTGCCCCACGCATCGGTCTGCGCCGAGATCGTCGTCATGCGCTCCGGCGCGCGTTACCTCGTTCTCGACATGGGCGGGCATGGGCCTTCCGAGGCGGCCAAACGAGCTGTTCGCAAGTGAGTACCCCAGTCCATGTGTTCAACGCCGTCCCGACGACGTCCCGCTAACTTGATGCGCCGCAGGTTCATCCTTCAATATGTCGCTCATCATGCACAATATCGCGGGAAACGAAGGGTCCCTCCGCTACCCACCGCCATCGGCTTCGATTGACCACGTCGCCTCCTGCCGTCTTCTTCGTATCTTGGTTTAGAGTCTAGCAACTGTATCTCTGTACCGCCCGCCGGGCCTCAATTTAATGCCGCCTCGTCCTTGCCTCCTCGTCTCCTCCTCTTCAACGAGTTCCTGCGATGCTCCTCGCCGGACACCCCCGGCGCATCTTCGCCCCGTCAGCCAGCCGTCCCCAAAGCCTTATGCGTCTTTGCCAAACTGTCATGCATCATTTTGTTAAGTCCCTGTTTGTCCCCTTTCGCTTTGTTTCCTTGGCCCCGCGTGGGTGTTTGTATCTATCAAGGTGCAACTCTCCGTTCGTACGTTTCAACCTTTGATCGCCCAACGCGCTTTCGCTGACCTGTAACTCGAGCGTGACTACCCGCAGCCTCATAAAGAGGCGAGTGCCCCCATCCCCGACCAACCAGATCCTCCTCGCTCATGGCTCCCAACGCATTCACTCTCAGCGTGCGGTAAGCTGTCTTCGCTCGAGTTCATGCGATAGTGCTGATCCTATCTTTAGATACACTGCTCCCTGCGACGTATTCGTCGTGTTCCACGGAGACGATGCTGAAGACGCATTCTTACGCACATGCGTGCAGTTGTTCTTCGTCCAGCTCGATGACCACGTAGGTCCTCAATGTAAGTAGAGTGCATGAAATCACGTCGCTCGCAAGTTGCTGAATTACGTCATTACTGCAGTGCTGCTGTGTATCTACAGCGTCACCGACGGCCAATATGCACTTTTCTGTTCCAATCTCACTCCCATCGACACGGTGCACTTGCGGGAGATGGTAAGTAGCATCGCTCGCGATATCTACTGTTTGTA
>NW_007360447.1:0-3075 GCF_000271585.1 Trametes versicolor FP-101664 SS1
CCCATAGCGCTGCAATTGCAGAATCCCGCGATTAGCATCGTGCCATCCGATATAGGATGATAACTTACTAGCGTAGACACCGCCGCCCATAGCGTTGAACGGAGCACCATACGAGTTCGTTTCGCTTGCGCGCACACCACAACCCGCGTTCCCGGTGTCCGCAGCAGCACAGTCCGTTCCGCCAATCAGAGAGCCTGAGATGCCCAACGCGCTGGGATCCGACGAGGGCATGCTGCAACCGGGCGCCGTGTGGAGCGTCACCTGGTTGTTGGTGTAGTCGTTCACACCCTCGACCATGTCGATCTCGCCGCCTGCAGGCCAACCCGGACCTATTTCAAAAATGTCAGTGATAGCTCCTGTGAATAGTTGCTGCATCGAACGTACCGTTGCTCCAGAACGCTGGCCATGTCCCGCATCCCGTTGGCATGTGTACGGCGTCCAATACTACCAGGCCGCCGGTGTAGCTGTACTGCGAGGTTATACGTATGCTCTTGCGGTAGGTCGACACTGTCCCAGTCGTTTCGGCTCGCATGATAGCATTTCCCGCGGCGTTGATCTCAGTGAGATTAGAGGAGTTCTGGATATCTGAGTCAGCACAACATCCTGCTGCACAAGATATCCGGCGATATAGTAAACTTACGGCCGTGTCTTTATCCACATATTGCGCGACACCGTGCGTCGTTGTGTCTGGAGAGTTCTGGAAGTCCCACCCATCGAAGAAAGTGTCACCTTCCTATAAGAGATAAATGTGTCAAATTGTGGCGTAATCGGAGGTGAAGGCACAACGCACGTAGCTCTGGGCAACTTTCCACGGCGACGAAGAGCTGCCCGAGGAGCTTCCTGTTGCGGTCGGTGAGGCAGTGGCAGGACTTGTCGATTGTGTTGCGGTTGCTTTCGTTGTGGTGGTTGCAGCGTTTGTCGGAGAGGTCGTCGGAGTTGGTGAAGACGACGACACAGACGAGGGGGCGGCGGAAGAAGCACTTGGTGAGATACCCGTATCGCTCGAACTCGGGGCACTGGACCCACTGGTGCCATTATTTGCAATCCCGAGCGCTGTGTTCCCGTTGTTCACGCAGTACATATTTGACGACTGGAACGAGATATATTGAGTATACTACGCTTACTGCTGCGGAAGGCAAATGCCTGTGTACGCGAGGCGACGGACGTCGAGGAGGCCAGTGCGCCGCTTGATTATGTGACGGTAAACGGGTCGCGCTGCGCGGGAGAGTTAGGACTCGGAGTCGCGCGAGAACAACGCAGCGTCGCTGGGTGTGGCAGTGGCGAGCAGGAGGAGCAGGAGGGGGACGTGGAAGTACATCGCGCGGGCGTCCGAGGGTGAGGTGTGGTGGTGGTTGGCGGGAGACAAGCTCGAGGAGCGCCGATAGGTGGTCGGATCGGAGAAACAGACCGCGAGGCGCAGCTTGGGTCGCGTGCGAGGTCGTGAGGCAGGATCTTCGCAGAGAGAAAGAGGCGGGGGAAGAGAGCAGCCTCGGAGCGGGACGAGGGGATATATGTACACGCTGACGGGGAGAAGAGAGAGGAGAGCCTCGCAGACTTGTGGAGAGAACCACGTCTTTCTAAGCGCCCATCACCACGATCCTCACTCGCGCGCTCCTCGACTCCGGTCCGGCGCATCCGGATATCCAGGTGCGATGCCGTCATCGTCTGTCGCTCGCAGACAGCCCTCGAGCAGTCCCAAGCAGCGCTCTGTGCGCTCTCCCACTCGCTCTCTCCGACCGCCTCCAAAACGCCCTCGACGCCACCGCACTGGCGCTCACACCCTTCCAACCGTGTTTTTGGCGGGCAGCTCGCGTCGTTCCAGCGCTCAAAGTCACGTTCTCTCCCGATCTCGCCTCTAACCGTGCTTGACCGCGCTCGATCTACCTTTTGGCGCAGAGCTCGCTCTCTCGACCGCATCCCAGCGCCGCTCGTCTGTCCCTCCGTCCGCCCTTTCGAGGACCCGTCCGCCCTCTCCGCGCGCTGCTAGTCCGTCCCTCCGTCCCTCCGCTGCTCCCTTCTCCCTCGTGCCGTCCGGGCCAAGTGCATGCAGCCCCGCCGCCTGTCCCGCTCGATGCATACTGCAGGCAAGTCTTCACCTTCACACCCTGCACATATAGATCTCTCACGCCGTTCGATTGCACACAGGCTACTAACAGTGCTAGTGGGCACAGCTGGACTCGCCGTCCCTGTCCCTGCCCATGGCCATGCTAGATACGTATGCACAAATCGCACTTGCCGCGGCGGGCAGTACACGGAACACGCGTCGCAGCGCTATCTCACAGTATCTTGACGTGCTTAGCATAATGCCCCCCGACTGGAGCCCCGAATTCGCCTCGCTCTTTGGCCTACATTCGTTTCCACTGACCGAATCCTTACGTCTCGATTGTTCTGCTGCAGAGTAGCTCAAGTGTACATGTACGTTACAGTACTGTCGCCGGAGCCCCGGCCTCGCGCTGACATCGACACAGATCTAGACGACGAATCCCGCCCATCTCTACTGCCGGGATCGCGCGTCCACCATCACGTCGTGGGTCCTGTCGCAGGAGGTGAGCATGTCGTCTGTACCATGATCCCCGCCGGTCCGCTTACCTGCCCGATCTGCACCACAGGATACACGGACACGACCGCGCTGCGACGATAGCGCCACCACGCAACCATCAGCACTGTGTCATCTGGACAGCACCCCGGCCACTCACCAGATTAGCAGAGGCTGCCCGGGCCTCCTCGCTGCGGTCAGACGAGCGTCGGTGCAGAGCAATACCAGAGCTACCGGGGTACGGAATCGACGTTGACGGTCGGCCAGGGAGGCGAAGAGAGGAGGTGGTGGTGGAGGTGGGGGGATGAGGTATCGGCCGTACGTCCCACCTTTTATCGACTGTCTGCATCTGCATACGCGAGACTCACGCACGGGCCAGGCAGCTCCGCGATGGACCCCGCTGTATCCATCTCGGACGGGCGCCGCTCGGGGCGGTCTCGAGTGACGACTTACGCATGTGCACCCCCGAGCGCAGAACATCGGCCGCGATGGGCTCCGCACAGCGCCGTTCTGCGGCCGCCTCGACGCACAGCACGCAT
>NW_007360448.1:0-3074 GCF_000271585.1 Trametes versicolor FP-101664 SS1
ATCCATGTTGAATGGTGAAGGACCAGTCTTTCCTCCCTTTTTACGAGCAGCAGAATAGTCATCCCTGGCATCATTGCACTCATATTTGATATGGAAGAATTTCATGACCTCCAGCTGCCGCTCTGAGAATGAATAGCCATTGAACACATCATCCCAGAGCACATCCTGGCTTGGTCTCAGATCCTGTCCATTGCGCCAAGGCTTGAAGAGAGTGAGCATGGTCATGCAATATTGTTCACGGTTGCCTGCATCTCTCCTGGGAGCGAGCCACCAATGAAGTTGGGAACATATGCCTCTGACTCATCCAGCAGCTTCACATGATGGGTGTCATACTGTGGATGATTCTCATGGAACTGCACATATTTTGACCTGGATTTCTTGGGCTTAGGTGCGCTATCTGCTTCAAGCTCCTGGTTCGATGTTTTTGTAAGCAAAAGTTCATCCTCTGATTCTTCTTCCTCTTCATTGACTCCAGCACCCTTCAATTCTGCATCACTGACATCATAGTTGTCCTCAAACTCTGAGTCCACATCTGCATGCTCATCAATATGCTCTTCAGATTTTTTGGGGCCCTTTTTACGGTATGTGATCCGCTGCTTGTCTGCCAGTCTGACCCAGTCGTATAGTGACATGTGCTCGTACTCAGTGGGTCGCCATATATAGTCCTGCACAGGTGACAATGCTATGATCCGCTTGGATGTTCCTGAAAGTCCGAGCATGACTTTGGTGGTCCCTTCCTCGGCAATCTTGGCAGAGTCCTCCCATGCACGCATCACCTCATACACATATCCTCTCCAGAAACATGTGCGGAATTTGTGGCTCTTGTAGTGGTCTGGATGCTTGAGCAGATACATGGCTGCCATGGGTCCACCAATTTCAGAGCATGCAGTCAGCAAGTTCACTATCTTGGTGATCAAAGACCGGGCCTTCTCTTTAGTAGACTTTTGACTGCCTAACAACTCCACATTGCGCTCAAACACTTGCTGGATAGACTGGAACATCACATGGGTTTTGAGTGGGGTCTTGGTTATGTAATCAGCAACATAAGCTATGATAGACTTGATGGCAGTGCCCGACAGTAGACTGGTGACATCAGTGTTCCCGCGCATGAGATAGGTGACTGCGTGGGTGATGGTGTTGATCCATGCCTCTCCCTTCTTCATGATCAGTGCACCAGTGCTTGGGTCTACCACAGTCTCTGGATGTGTCTCTCTGGGGAACCGGGCTTTGCAATTTCCATTTTTGTCTGTACAGCCTCGATTATCAAATTCAGGTTTGTCAGATTTATCCAGATCAGCCTTGTCTTTCTTTGAGGATGCCCGACATGTGTGTCTGTTGGATAGATATAATATTTCATCCACTGTCTGCTTGAATCTGGTCCACCAGGATGTATGCTTCTGACACTGATCACAGTCTGATTTGGTGGAGTGGTCGCACTTCTTGGGTGGTGGCTCTGGCAATGTCTCTGTGGGTGGGACCCTGGATGGATTTTTGTGATCTTCCTCTGCTATGTTCCACTTCACACTCTCCATGCTGCCTGTCATGAATTCACCCATGTGCACACTCTCTAGATACTCTACCATGGCCTTCTGGAAGTCTGACTTTGGATCCATGATTTTATCTCGAATTTCCTGGGGTGTAAGGGAATTTTTAATCCAGATAAGCATATGCATGTGCAGTGTTAGCCGACCCTGTTGCTCCACTGTCCCATAATATCCTGATGTTTTTCCATACATCCCTGGTCTATCCAGTCCCACCCCAAGAACATGCTTGATAAATAGATCCACCATCATTTTGAAGAAGCGTGCACCAGCCACTGGATTATTGGCAATCAACCGCAAGCGCTCATTCTTGTCTCTGAACTCAGGTACAAATTTCAGATTGGTGTCTGCAAAATACAGGGCCACAGGGTGCTTGACATCAGCTGGAGCAAAGGTCACAAACCACGAGGGTGCACCGAGGTAGGAGACTAGTGACCATATTTCATTGCGCATATATTTCTTGCTTGTGATGGAGCCCTGCACCTTATAATTGACATGATCAAGGGCATTCAATATTTTGAAGCACGCCTTTTCATCTTCGGTCTCTGGTTTCATAGATCCTGTGCTTAGCCGTTGAATAATGTCTGCCAGGGTGGAGTCTTTGATGTTCAGAAGCCTGTTAGCTATTTCACCAAACTTGTTCTTGTCTGCCAACAAATATCCCGCTGTGGTGGATTTCTTGATCTGCTCATGGTTTAATGCAACCAGTGGAAACAATGGCTCTAGTTGAAAGCGCTTATCATGGTACATCAGAAGCTGTTGCTTTCTTTGTTCTTCAGAGACAGGTCGACACCCGCTTGCAGAATTGTTCAGTTCACCTAGGCCATATGGGAATAACCATGGGAACATCTGAGGATACAGCTGAGGATTGTGGTATAAACTCTCTGGCTCTGCAGATTGACCAATGCCAAGTACTTTGCCTCCAGATTTGAAGTGTTCAATAGCTCGTGCAGTGATCTCATATGGTCTGACTTTTCCCATGTGTTCAAGGCTTGTTCCTGTTAATCCATGCACAACAAAAGGACACGCTCCATCATCGGCATCTTCATCTTCTTCACTTGCATTTACAGCTGACGCCTCAGGATCTACATTGGACTCCATGCTCTTTGAGTAATTTACGATCACAGGTGGCTCATCCTCAGGATATGAATTGATGTTGTCATAAGATATCTCAAGATCAGCATAGTCAATGTGATTGAGTTTGAGCCATTCAAGCGCATCCGCCACTTTGTTACGCCGTACTAGCATGGGTGTGCGCTTATACTCCTTAGAGGTTGGTTGGTTAGGTCCAAGGTACAAGAATGCTAACACTTCGCTCAATTCCTCACATCTAGGTGGCAGCACTGAGTATATCTTGGGCATGGGAAGTGAATGGCTGACCACATTAGCACATAGCTTGGACATGCCTGACATATGGACCTTGACAATGCAGTGGTTATGCTTTACACGTGCTATCAGCATTTTCTCAGTGAAACTCAAATTTTGTAGCTGTGGTGGGACCTCGTCCAAGCCATAGACCATTTGCCAGACTGT
>NW_007360449.1:0-3066 GCF_000271585.1 Trametes versicolor FP-101664 SS1
GGAGGAGTCTGAGATGGGGTGGTTGCGAGGCGCCTAGCGCGAGGGACGGCGGTACGTACGTGACGGGGTGATGGCGCGCGCGCAGCCGGTGGATACGTGCTGCGACGGATGCAGGGTGTGAGCTGGGCGGCGGAGAGCCCGCCCTGAAGCAGGCGAGGATAAAAGGGGGCGGAGGTGGAGGCAGGGCCCGGACACTCATCCCCATCCTGGCTCCTCCTGTCCCTCCGCCTCCGCCTTGTGCTCGCCGCCGCGCGCGGGACGGCGTCGACGAGGGTGTCTGCGCCGCCGGGTCCACGCCACGAAGACGGTGCGAGGGAGAGACGTCGAGGTCAGTGCACGCAGCGTCGGAGTAACCTAGCTTGAGACTCACCAGTGTGCATACAGGGAGACAGACATCGCCGCTACGGCGCAGAGGTCTGCAGGCAGGGGTTGGGACGGCGCAGAAGGGAGCGAGCAGAGAGGTCGCCGTACCGTTCCTTGTACGTAGTAGACAGTGCCTCGACCCCGACGGCGCACGGGCTGAGTGTTGGCGAGCTGCTGTCCGCACCGCCGACGCGAACGCCGCGTTGCCAGACACGACGTGGCGGACCGTCACTTGCGGTACGCGAGACACAGGACGCTCTAGCATGCGGCACGGTGAGTCCCTCGCATCGTCGAGCATGCATATGAACCGCTGACCTCGTCGCTGAAGCTGGCGGAGTGGTTCTGCACGCCAACCTCTCTGACCCCGATGTTCGCCCGGGGACGTCTGATCTACGGTACGCATAGGTGAGCATCGCGGTCTAAAAGTGGTGCGTGAGGCAAGATGGCTTACCTGCACGGCACCCAGGGACCCACGGCCGTCGCTGCGGCACACAGGTCGCAGCCAGATACGCGGGCGGGGCGGGAAGGTGAATTACGAATTCTAGGTACCGTAGCCGTTCTGTGCCCCCGTGCTCCTCGTTCCCCATCCATTATGGCGCAGGGAGATGATGCGCCGTGCAGAGCAGGGCGGCGCGGTGTGCTCGCGGTAAGTGCGGGGCAGGCGGCGCGGATGGCGCTCATGGTGGTCCCCACGCGGGCGTCCGTCCTGTTGCGGTCCGTGTTCGCACATACGTTGCGAACGCGTCGCGGAATGGGTCCGTCGACGCGTGGGCAAAGCGGTTCCGCCGTCTTGCCCAAGTCTATAGCGTGAATTTCGTTTTAAGTGTCCGTAGCGAATGAAATACGCCGAAATTCATGTTTTCCGATGTCCTCCGATGGCGCTCGAACGTGCTGCACACGTGCGGCTTAGCCCGTGGAACCGTTACGCCGCAATTTGAAGGACGCCGTGCGTGGCGTTGGCGCGAGGGGAGGGCGACATGTCGGTCTTCTCCGCCACATTTGCCCGGTCTATCCCGTCCGGACGCACACGCGCTCGACGGCGCGCCTTCGCGGCCAGGCACGGCGTGTGCACACGAGCGCCCTCGCGAGACGGCGCGTCCGTAGGACGCGAGGGCGTGGCTCTGTGGGGGATTTGCTGTCTCTGCCCCTGAGACGCCCATGAAATGCGTCGAAACGTCCCGAATATTTTCGCTCCGGATCGCGCCGCGACTTGGCGTGTGGGTTTGTTCTGGTGCATAGAACCGGCCGTCGAAGTTACAGAGCATCCGAGGGCGGCGTCGGAGCGCGATTCGATATTTTGTGCGGGGCGGCGGTGAACATCGTGGCTTGGGGGCGTAAACCCGCGCTTGGGGACTTGTGGGCGGTCGGAGACGACGGAGGGTGCCCACGAGAGTCGACGTGCCAAGCTGGGGTGCGGTACGATGTGTGGGCGTGGCAGGACGGCGATGTCGAGCTGACCGCTCTCCACGAAATGGCCACAGGGCGCCTGTTTCTGGTTCGATCGCGATGATATTCAGCGGCTATATGCGCGTCGGTGGAAAGATACGTGCCGTCGCATTATTGAAGCGGTCGGGTGGGTCGTGGAAGCGCAAGCCGGTGTCGTGTGTCGACGCGGGGTCGTCGGCGCGGCGGGATGCGACACGAGAGCCACGGGCGGAGCGTCTGGGAACGACAAGACGGCAGCAGAGGGCGCGGCGCACGTTCCGCAGAGCGATTAGATGCGCCCAGGAGCCGTGTGGTGGGCGGGTGTGACGAGGTGCGCGAACGGGAGAACGTGCGCGGGCGAGAGGCGGGAGGCGGCGATCCACGGGCGTCCAAGGTCGATGTGTGCTAGAGGAGTCTACAAGCGCAAGGGAGCACGAGTCGGGGGACGCAGGAAGCGTCGAGAGACGCCGGGGGAGGAGCTGTGGCAGGGTGTGTGCGAGACGCACCTGTAGAGGAGACGGTGAGCGTAAGTGCTGAGCGAATGCGCGGAACGTACCAGACGGGGGACTATGCGACGCAGGCCGCATGGACAGGACATGGCAGCGCCACAGGAGGGGACCGGTGTTGGGCGAGGACGGACAGAAGGCCGCTTGAATGGAGCGAGCAGCCCGGGTGAAGACGTCACCGTGCGGGCGTGATTCGAGCGCGGCGAAGGGAGACGCAGCGGGTCGCGAGCTGAGCGGACAGGCCGTGAGCCCGGCTTGAGGCCAGGGCAAGCAGAGGTGGGCCTGCGCTTGATTCGATGTATGCAGGACGATGGCAGTACGCGGACGCCACAGCGCCATGACGTCAGCAGCCAATCAGCGCACGCCCGCTGTTGCATCGGAGCTGCGTTATTGACAGCCCGCCACCCTCTCATGCTTTCGGAGTCTGGAGCGCGGAAACGCCGCCACACATTGGCGTCAGTGCGCGCCTAATAATTTGTTGCATTGCTCATCGCACCTCGACCTCACTCGCACACGCCTCCTCGGCCTCACTCTCCACGTCCTCGGCATACACGGTTCGTACCCTCGTCGTCTGGCGCGACGTGCTCAGCTCACAGACGCAGTCTCCCTCGCAGTCCCTCATGATGACCAACAACACGTCTGTCAATCCCTCGGAAGTCGGCTGGCAATTCGTTCCTCAGTACTACACCTTTGTCAACAAGCACCCCCACCGCCTCCACTGCTTCTACAACAAATCCTCCACTTTCATTCACGGTACTGAGGGCGAGGACGG
>NW_007360450.1:0-3062 GCF_000271585.1 Trametes versicolor FP-101664 SS1
ACGTGTGCCTATGATCGCCGGTAGGTACAGGAGAAATCGTAGCGCCCCGCGCGCACCTGCGCGCGCGAGGAGACGTGCGCGCGCGGCGCGTCGCGCGAGGTCGCGCGAGGCCCGACTGTTCGCGCAATTAAGCGCCGGTCGGGGGCGGGCGAGATAAGATGGCGTCGGGGTTCGGCCACAGCGGACTTCCAAAAGCAGAGCAAACCTGTTGGGAGATTAAGGTCTCGTCCTGCAGGATATCTCGATCTCTATGGCACATTACGCTGATACAAGCGTGAATTCGCTGGAGGGTGATACATTCCAGCTGTATGACCTGCGCATCGAAGTCGTATGTCCTCCAGGGGAGCGCATCATGTGCGGAGCCAAGGAAGGGGACTACTTCACGCTCGAGGGCGAGATGCTCTATCTCCCGCCGGGCCAAGGCATCTCCATATATTCCCTAGGTGAGAGTCGACAGTATGGCCTACTCATACTTGCGTGGGGAGTCTGCATGCATGTAGCTAATCAAGTTTTCAGGCGCGGTGCTCCCGCTCCTGGCCGCAAAGCAGCGCATGACATCAAAGAACGACTGGATGTCGACCGACGCAGACGTAGCATGCCCCGACCCAAATTGCCCGAGCCGGCTGCGCATCGTGCGCACCGGCGTACGCACTTTCAAACACGGAGACACGACTGTCGTGCCCCTCCACCCCAAAGGACCAGCCAAGGAGTAGCCGGACGGATGCACTAACTTTAGGCAGAGTCAACAAACAGCTCGTATTTCAATTTCAAGCCTCCCTCTCCATATCATGCATCACAGGAGCCCTCGACAACCAATCCGGCCTTTTCCATCCAATCCTCCATCTTCCTCCCATCCAGCTTCCACTTGTTCACCGCGAATCGATGGTTGACTCCCTCCAGTCTCGGCACGCAAGTGATGCTCCCACATCCGCCTGTCTTCTCTATCGGGAACAGGTAGAACACCTCTCTCACGCGCGAGTGGAGGAGCGCCATGCTACACATCACGCACGGCTCGTGGGTGGTGAAGAGCGTGAGGGACGTTAGGAGGTAGTGCGCCCCGTTCCGGACCTCCGCTTGCGACTGCGCGGAGGGTGTTTGCGAGCGTTCCGGCGTCAGGGCGGCGTCAACTGGGTCGAGGGGGACCGCAGACGAGGAGACGTCGACGGCGGGTGCAGGCGAGGGGACGTCGGGGACAGGCACAGGCGAGATAGGGTCGATAGATGTCGAGGATGCTCGTAGCTCTCCCACGGCGCGAACGAGGTTGATGAAGCAGTGTCGGAGGGGATGTGCGGCGGATTGCCGCGTATCGTGTGCGTTGAGTGGTTCCAGCATCCGCGTGGCGACTCGCGTCTCTTCGTCCCAGGGTACAGGCACGTACGCAGCTATGGGGGTCTGGATGTAGTGTTAGTGGACAGCACATATTGCAGGATAATGGAATGTACCTCGTCTTGTTGGGCGGCGCTCCGCGCTACTTTTACCACTTCCTTCATCGCCTCGCATGCCCATCGGACCTTGCTTCTCGACCATGGCTCAGGCTCGAACTTCTTTCGCGGGGTATAGATCGTCGGCCAGAGGGATGACTTGAGTTTGAGCGACGTCATCGTCAGCGCTGACGTCTTTGCAACCGTGAGGATGTACGGAGGTGGGAGGTCGATGTCAGGGGGAAACGCAGGTGGGTCCGGGTGCTCGCGAGTGAGGATGAGCACCATGCTCATCTTGTCATCGAGCTTGCGGATGCGCTTTAAATGAGCCATAGCGGGTGTGTCAAGCCCGCTTTGCTTTAACCATCTGCAGAGCGCGTCAACAAGTACAGAACGCCTCTAGTGTTGGCCCGTGTAACGTACTTCAGCATCACGGCTGCGAGACGAGGGTCCGGTAGATCTACGGCCCAAGCTTCCTCTGAACGCGCGAGTCAGAAAATAAACGTATGGTAGAGATATTGTCTTACCATACCTTTCCTGATGGCGTCCATGTCTTCTTCTTCTTCGTCCTCCGGTGTGAGCTTCAAGCGCGTGAAGGGTAGTGCATCTTCGAGCACGATTTCTTCCGGGCTGCCATTTTCGAACCCATTGAAGAGCTCGTCTAGCGTGCCACCATCGTCTACGCCATCGAGGCTAGCAAGGCCGCCCCATCCATCGTCCATCTCTTCGTCTATCTCGGCACCAGCGTAGTCCGTTGCTGTCGCGTCGACTGGGTCAAACCACAGCTTATGCCCGTAGAATATACACAGCTCCTCGTCGGGCAAAACCGTTCGCGTAGTTATGTAGCGTATCGACTCCGTCTTCGAGTCACAAGTATACGACACGTTTGGCCGCTCCGAGTGGTTGAAGATTGAACCTTTCTTTTCTTTGAATCCTCGTTTATTGCCCTCGAGGGCCTAGCCCTATGGTAGGCAATACAGCGCAGGTAGCTACGGGAAGCGATCGGGGGATCGACAGGCATACGTAGGGGGGTGGGGGGGTGCGACGGCCGAGGCCGCTGCGAGCACAATAGTTGTTGAACTTCTGTGTCTACGGCTGTGCCGGACCGGGAGTGGCAGTGATAGTGGCTGTGCGTCTACCATACGCCAGCATGGACTTTCCTACTTACCATATACGTACATTCTTTTGTTCTGTACTTACTTGGCATCCTGCCATCCCTCCACATGATTCTGGTACGTTCTACGATGTTCCGGACTATTCTAGACAGCGTCCGGATTACTCGCATTACTCAGCCATGGACTATCTGACCTTATGTCGATTATGCTCCCTTACTCAGCGTTACTCATCGCTCAGTCAGCGTCCTCTGGACGTCACATGCTCTCTTCTTATACGCTTACTCATCGTCCTCCCCAGTAGTATATAAGGAGGACTCTGCAGGCCTCTGCTCTTCAGTCGTTCTCTCACAGACTGAAGAGTAAGTCCCACACTACCTATGCTTCCTTACATGTTTACTTACTAGTACTTGTAGCCTCTCTTTGTGCGGCTTACAGGTACAGTACTATGCAATCATAGTCGTTCTCTCACAGACTGAAGACCTCTCTTTGTGCGGCTTACAGCCTTCCAGGTTCAGAGTTCATCAGG
>NW_007360451.1:0-3055 GCF_000271585.1 Trametes versicolor FP-101664 SS1
CGACCTGAAAAGACGACGCTGTGAGTGCTGTTCGCGTGCGCGCGGGCTGCAAACGCGCCTGGAGCAAGAGTGCATACGAACGTACCGCGTGATCATGATTTGGCGTGCGCAACCAGATGGATGTCGCGGGAACGCGGGCGGAAGTCTGTGAAGCGGTCGCCGGCCGGTAAGCGGCTTTGCGGGCGGAGGACATTGGCGACAGCTTCCCGGGTGTAACGACGGCGTATTCCGGGTTTTATCGACGCGATGTTACCGTTCGAGTGGTGGCCGTTGTGTTTTGCATCCGGGGCGAGGAGCTTTTTGGAGGGTGTACCGCATGGCGCTCTGTGGGGACGCTGTGAGCGTGTTTCGCAGAAGAACAAGCTGGGAGCGCACCCGATACGAGAGTAGAACGTGCTCAATGATGGTGCACAGACCCTGTACCGGTGCATTGCTGTGGATAGCTGCAACAACGGCAGAGGGTGGGGGCGTCCCCGCTCTCGTGTGGACTGAATTGCAGGCGAACGGCGTATGCGCTCTCTTAGCGCGCGCGAGCACGTCATCGTACGAGCCGGATGTACGTCCTACGGGCGTTTTTAGTGCGGGCAGCGCAGTATGTGAATGGCACGGAAGATTCTTGGCGGGTGCGCATCGAAAGTACTGTGTTTACGCGATAGTGAGCGCGATTCGCATCGAGACGAGCTACGAACTTACCTGATACTAGATCTCGGCGGTATCAACCTCGCCGCATACGTTCCTCGTGCGCGCGCTGTCAAGGAGAGAGCGAAATGAGGGAAGAGTACACGCGGGGCGGGTGAGGACTGCACACCTATGACCGCTTCGGCGTGCTTGTGCTCGCAGTAGTGAGCTGGAGGATTCTCCGATGATCGAGCCCTTGAGCAGCCTGAGAGGGGTCGAGGCGGAGGTAGGGTGCATCGTGTTCTCGAGAAACGCAGGTGGCGCTGTTGCGGGCCGCCTTGCTTCAGAGTAGAGAAGGAGACGCACATGGAAGAGATAGAAGCGCCCAAAGGCGGAGAGACGTTGAAACGTATGCGCGGACGGACAGCAGAGAGTGCGGGCAAGGGCAGTATGGGAGAGCGATGTAGAGATCAGTGCGAGATCTGGAAAGCGGACGTCCCGCAGACCGCGAGTCCGCCAAAACACGGTCTGAGCAGAGGGCCACCTGCAAGTGCATGGGGGCGACGTTGAACCGGGCGACGTCTACGACGGCAGGAGAGGAGGGAGTGAGTGAGCAGCGATCGAGCAGCTGCCAGACGCGTGACGTCACCCCTCCTCAATCGATCCCGTGCCAATCGGATTCGCTCTGCACGCAGGCACCCCTCGACTCGGACCGAGCCGTCTCGCTGCATCCCTCCCGACAGATCATTCGTCGCCTTGAGCGTACATATGCGCAGAGCACCGCCCATGCGGCTGCGGATTCATGCGGACGAGTGCGCAGCAGCGTAGGAGGCCTTCGAAAAGGCACAGCATAGCCCACATTGCGCTAACAACACCCTCGACAGCCTGCGGACCATCCTTCTTACACACGGACCGCCCTGCCAGGCTGCCGCCCATCAAAAAGATACGGCGCAAACCCCCCGGTAGACGAGCCCCGGCGAGCTAGGCTGTGCTTTCCGACCACATTGCGCGTCGCTCGAGGTCATGAGCAGCCTTTGTGGCGAGCATCACATCGCCGTCCGCAGCCAACGTATCACCTTCTCGCTACGCCGCGGTGGGCTAGGCGGACGTATGAGGGGGTAGGGGTGCGGAGGTCTCCTATGGCAGCGTAGTAATTTGATCGTGCAAGGGAGACACCGGTGGGCGTTCGTCAAGTGGCCGTACTCACCTTCGCTGCGGAGACTGCACGATCGACGCTGCCCCACGGTACCAGGAGCTATACCGCGTACGCGAGCACGGCTATACGTCGCGGCATATCTCAGATCACACGCACGGCAACCTCGGGATGTTGGTACGTGATTTCATGACTGGTAATAACGTACACGCTCATACACACTCGCAGCCCGCCTGGCTAGCAGGGGGTGCACTTCCTCTGTTTTTTCTCCATCGACTCTCTGCGTCACGCAATTCACGCGTCCTTGGCCCAGCTCACGGTGCGCTTTGAGCGCTCACCCTGTAGAGAACACTCGTCAGCATCGCGAACCCATGGACTTCAAGCACGGTGGACGTACGCGGATCTTCTCCTCGATCAGCTTCTTCAACGCCTCGAACTCCTTCAAGAGCTCCTCGTCGATCTGACTGGCGGTCTGAGTCTGCGAGGCGTCCGCCGCTGATGAAGACGCCGACGCGGCGACCGAAGTACCGACAGAGGCGGCGGCGGAGGATGACGCAGGAACGGACGACGACGCAGCGGCGGCGCTGGTCGAGGCGGCGCTAGCTACAGAGGAGGCCGCTGCGGAAGAGCTTGCCACGGACGATGTCGCGGCTTTGGTCGCCTTGGCCGCCTTCGTAGAAGTCGACGCAGCCGGAGCCGAAGATGCTGCGGCAGCGGAGGTCGATTGGCTGTCGCCCTTGCCGCTGGCAGCAGCGGCCTGTTGGACGACGACGCAGTTGCCGAACCCGCCCGCGGTGGTGAACGAGACGAGGCACTTGTCCTTCGACGCGCCGCCGGCGCACGTGCTGCCCGCAGGGAGCTGCACGACGAGCTGCTGGGAGCCGTTGTCGTTCGGGTTCTGCGGGAATTCATATGGTGAGACTTCGCACGCGCAGTAGGGTCGAGCCACTGACCTTGTCCCCGTTCTGCAGGACGTCGGCAGAGACGAACGACTTGCCCGTGCCGGTAGGGTCGACGAGGGCAGTCGCCTGCCGCGACCCGTCGATCCCTCCGTTGAAGTTGGTGATAGTGGCGACGAACGAGCCGTTCGCAGCCGCCTGGATCGCGGTGGAGGAGTCGAAGTTCTTCGCGATGTCGATGTTCCCGCACTCGCTGTTCTTCTGCGGGCGCTGCGCGTCGTTCCGCACGGGGGTGCCCTTGACGCCGAGGGCGGGCGAGATCGCTGCGTGCGCGTGCGCCTGGAGGGCGAACCCGAGGCACAGCGCGGCAGTGGCAATGACGCTC
>NW_007360452.1:0-3053 GCF_000271585.1 Trametes versicolor FP-101664 SS1
TGGTTAGGTCCAAGGTACAAGAATGCTAACACTTCGCTCAATTCCTCACATCTAGGTGGCAGCACTGAGTATATCTTGGGCATGGGAAGTGAATGGCTGACCACATTAGCACATAGCTTGGACATGCCTGACATATGGACCTTGACAATGCAGTGGTTATGCTTTACACGTGCTATCAGCATTTTCTCAGTGAAACTCAAATTTTGTAGCTGTGGTGGGACCTCTCCAAGCCATAGACCATTTGCCAGACTGTCTGCAGGAGTACGACCTTCTTTGAGTTCTGATAAGCATGACTGACAAATATGATCACAGCCTGGAAGAAGAACAGGACCAGGGATATCACAGACAGGATCACTTGCAGATTTTCGCTCCTTCACAGTGACCATGTTGTCTGACACCAGCAGATTCTGATCATAGTCTTCTTTGGTAATGGACAGCAAAAGCTTCTGTGGTATAAGCTGGGCGCATACTGCACAAGCAGACTCATGGAAGTTAGAAATATCTGTGGCAAAGCCTTGGACAATATCCTCTATTAAATCTGAAGATGCTGGGGGCGGGGGAAATGTATCACATTTTTTAGTTTCAGCTTTCTGTTTATTTCTGTACTCCTGACATCTTGTGGCATTCACCTTGGGCTTTGCTGATAGACTGAAAATGCAGACATATTTATCACATTGATCACATTTGTGCTGCAAAAGTTCATTCACAATGATGTCCTTACTTTTATGCCGAGATATATGTGTCAGGTAATGAGACTGAGAGACTTGCAATAGCTGTTGCTTTGATAATTTAGTCACCAATACTGTGATGGGAATATCTGCAATAAGGATATGGTCATTGTTCTCAGTGTTTTGCAACATGCTCTTTGGTATATATTTCTTGAATATATACTTGTTGCTCATATTGATAGGCTGGGTTTGACAGTGTACAAACTGTTGCAGTTCCTCATATATCCATATATTAGCCGACCTGCCCTTGTGTATTGCTGCACCTCCTCTCAGAATGGGTGTAGTAATATTTATAGGTGCACCAGGTATATGTAAGCTGTCACCCTTTGAGTGGGTCAAAACATCAAAGCCCAAATATTTGTGCTAGAAAACAGAGAAATCATGACGGTAATAACAGTTACGCTGACAGAGACATTTTACTCGCTTAATGTGGATATTGACAGATTTTAACCATAGTTCATGACAGATTATAATGTGTTTATAGAAGTGGATTGAATTCAGAGGCCTTGACATGTGGGTGGCCCCTGAAACCCTATGTGCATACAGGTGACTTGTTATGCAGGTGTCCCTGAAACCCATGTGTGCATAAAGGTGACTTGTTATTGCACAGGTGTCCCTCAAACCCTTGTGTGCGTGCAGGGACCTTGTCACGAAGGTGGTCCCTGAAACCTCACTGCAGGGCAGCTGATATGAGGGACTTGTCATGGAGGTGTCCCTCAAAACCTCACTGCTGTACAGCAGTAACCCTATATAGGGTGATGTGGTAATGACCCTGTCCAGGGGATTACCAAAAGGTGCTCCTGGATGATTATAGGTATGTTAGATCAATAAAAGTGTGACCAAGATTTGAACGCACCTTGAAGGCCAGTGACCGCCAGATTGCCAATATTGCTGCTCACAGCAATGGTAGGAGAGGTAGCACTGTGATATAGCAGCCACTGACATGGTGCCAGAAGGCTACTATACCACAGTAGCAAGTATAGAATGTGCTGGGTATGCATAGTGCGAGATGGTGAGAGGAAGAAGTGAGAGAGGGAGGTGTGCGTGCATCAGAGTTCAAAGTTGAACATGCTTATGTAATCTCATCACCTGATCAGGTTGCCATATATGGTCCAATGGTGCACATCAGCTGTAACACTGCATTCATGATAATCTGAGCCTTTGTTAGGATCATTAAACAATCATATAGACAGCACCATTGGATAGAGATTGAAATTCTGAACCTGGTGGTATATAACACTTGGGGGAAGGCAATGATGTCATCAGGTCATGTGCCATGGGCGCTTTTTCCAATTGTGGCACTAATAGGATCTTGTCTTGTGTATAGTGGCAGTTGCATTGGTCACATTCAAATTATGTTTGGATATATGGACTCTGCTCATTCATAGCTTTCTGTTGATATATATTTCATGACATATGGTCCAGTGGGGGCCAAGATATTGAGGCATTTGTGTTGGGAACCAAACAAGACCACAGTTGGTGGCAGGGGAACGCAGCTCAGCGTTCCCCTGCCACCAAGTATGGTCTTGTTTGTTCTCAGCCACAGCTGCAACTCATTTTGCCCCCTGTTGGCTGATTCCTCACCACAACATAGGACATTTATATACTATTGGAAAGGGTGTTCTAATGTGCATCTAATGGTGGTACAATCATGGTTTTATATCAAATACACAGGCTTTAATGCACTAAACACTGATTGTGGCTGAAGGTCACTGCCAGATTGTATGCACAATACCTGGTCTTTATGCTCACTAATCCATCTATCAAGCTTCATTATTATATTGCAAGACACTTTCATTATATAGGGCAGAAGATAGTGCTGGCAATGCATTAAAGGAACTGCTTAATCTGGACCTGAACATCCTTTTACTCCAATTTATGCTTTTAATTGGCATTCTATTGATCTACAAACAACACCATTGTGTAGAGCTCAATTTTCCGAACCTGACAGTATATAATACTTGACATTATGCCTGGGAAAACACTGACCTAGACCCACATTGATCCCCATTAGTGACAGATTGTGACCCAGAGTCACTTATGGTGGGTTGGTTGGCTTGTAGCACTCCCATATGTGCTCAGTATCCTATACAAACACCCCCATTGCATTCTCCTCATCAACAGCTTTCTGGTGATATATAATAGTGGTATGTTACACCATACACTTGTCTATTAATGAGCACATTATGTTGAGCTGTGGCTGAAAACAAACAAAGCCAAAGCTAGTGGCACGACGACGCTAATCCGCGTCGGCGTGCCATTGGCTTTGGTCTTGTTTGGCTCCAAACAGAGAAGGGTCAATATCTTGGCTTCTGCTTGTCCAAA
>NW_007360453.1:0-3036 GCF_000271585.1 Trametes versicolor FP-101664 SS1
GGGACGCGGCGGCGGACCGTTACGCGCAGTGGACTGCATGTTGACATGCACGAAGTCGTCCTCGGCAACAAAGATATATTTCGTCCACACAGCTCCGAGACTCGATAGACGTACGCGACGGAGTGCAGGAGGGGTGTGGTGTGGTGTTGGAGAGACCGCCGCGAACGCACCGACGCGCGAGCTCGAGGCCTTGACGGGGAGTGTGCCCGCCGTGCGACGCAGCGAACGTGCGCGCCGCGGCCGTGCACGCTCCGGCGGGGTTCCACGAGCAGTGCGCACGCTGCATAAGCGTGCGGGGTGCACGGAGCGGGCTCTTCGAGGTGCCAGTGCACGGGCACGGCCGTTCCTGCTCGGTCCCAGTTATGAGTGCATCAAATCGGAAACACGGCGGGGTGTACGTACGCGGGTGCACTAGCGGCGACTTGCGCATCGGGCGATATGCCGCCCCACACGCACGAGGGGGACACGCACGAGGGGTGGCCGTGGAGAGCGTCGGCAGCGGCGACGCGACAGAGACATCCGCGAGGGGCACACGCACACGGGGCCGCCGACGAGACGGGCGGTCCGCCATCGTCACCGTCGCAGACTCGCTGCGGAACGTTCTGCGCGGGATGCGACGAGCTCGGGGACGTGGGGGCGTGGGGCCGGGACGTCGCCGTCGTCCGAGGGCAGCGCACACGCTGACGAGGCGGACGGCGGAGATTGCGCGCGCGCGCGAACCGAACAGTGAGGTGCGAGGGCAAGAAGAGGGAGGAGGGCGAGGGTGCATGGCGGGCGAGGGCGGTCCGCGGGCGTCTGG
Organism: Trametes versicolor FP-101664 SS1; assembly: GCF_000271585.1. Classification (NCBI taxonomy): domain Eukaryota; kingdom Fungi; phylum Basidiomycota; class Agaricomycetes; order Polyporales; family Polyporaceae; genus Trametes; species Trametes versicolor. The sequence continues at coordinate 800 of NW_007360453.1, forward strand.
AGGATGGATAAAGGCGAGCAGCTGGGGAGGAGGGGAAGCCAACCCCACCCCCCGCCTGCCTCTGCTCCCTCGCCTCTCTCGTCCTCTTCTGCTTCCCCGTGTGCGCGGCATCGTGCTGCCTGGTACGTCCACGTCCGCGGCCTCTCCGTGCGTCCGCACGCTCACTGTTGACTGTTGTGTATAGGGCATCGTCGTGTGCTGGGGCGACGTCGAGCTTGGTCGACGCGCGGCGTCGTGCAGGTGCGCCCATACGTCCTACTCGCTCGTCGTTGACTACCGTGTGCAGGGCGTCGTTGTGCGCGCGGCCGCCGTCGAGTTCGGTCGACGCGCAGCGTCGTGCAGCGAGCTTAGAGGTGCGCCCGTCCGTTCCGGCTCTGCTTGCCCGTATATCGGTGCTGACCACGGCTGTTAGCGTTGTGTTTCGACATACTTGAGCAGGAGTGACTGACCTGGAGGGCGGGTTGGGCATAGATACAGTCGTACGTAGCTACGGTACATGTCCTGTACGTCCCCACGGCGTTGATGGACCTCGTACGCCGGAGCAGCGTTGACGGGCGCGGGGACGAGCTGCGGGGTCGCACCGTCGGGAATCGACGTCGTGCTAAGCCGCTGTGGGTGGGTCAGGGCTCAGGGGAGGAATGAACGCACTTGGTACTGGTGCTGCATGTTCTTCGTCCGTATACCCGAATGTTATGATCCCCGCGCGGCGGTACTTTGATTCATTTTCTGTCGCGATGTGGTCAGCGAGGGGACCCTGCACGGCGAGTTCACGACGTCGGTTCGCATGAGCGGTGCTGCGGATGGCTGCGAGACGGGGGGAGCTGGCCAGTGAGTGCGATCGAAGGCAGGTTGGGCGGACTGGAGCAGTCGATCGAGGACGCAGACGCAGACATAGCAGGCGGGCGAGGGCAGGCGCGCAAGAGATGGGCGGCGGACGGTGTGAGGTCTGCGGAAAACGAGTGCAGCGCACGAGGCGGGCGCAGCAGAGCAGGCGCGGGGCCGATTGGCACAGGACAGGGATCGATTGAAAGAGGTGGGAGCAAGGGCGTCGTCGAGAGGAGAGCGCGTCGCATCACGTGGAGCGCCGGGCAGGGTGGGCATCGAGGTGAGGGCGGCGGCCAGCGCACGAGTATCGCAGGAGGAGAGCTCGGTGTGTCCGGAGAAGACGGGTTTGGGCAAGCAGACGGAGAGAGCAAAGCACATCCACCGCAGTCGCGTTCGTCCCACGTGATCGAGGGGCGGCTATTGACTATGAGGGAGGACATCGACGGCGGTTGTGCAGGTTGTTGACGTTGATGTCCTTAGTGCGGCTCGTCTCAGACCTGCCATTACCCACTCTCTTCTCTACCACCACCACCCCGGCCTCCCCAGCCACGAGCGGGTGTCCGCCTCGCAGCCCGCTCCCCAGCTCGCTCGCAGGATTGCTCGCTGTCCGCAAAGGCCGATCACTCCGGACTCGGAGAAGCCCATCCCATGCGACGAGCACACCTGCCTCAAAGTCCCCGACGACGACGGCGCTAGTCTGCTCATTCAGTGCCGGAACCGATACAGACCTCTGATATCCGTCCAAGCCCTGTCGTAATCCGACATCCCCTCTTGCTTCCAACCCCCATCACCATGGCCGGTAGCCAGACCTGCTCAGCATGCCGGTACATATCCCCGTGTCCTCTCACGTTCCTGTCGAGGCGCTGATTAGCACTTTTTAACTATCCCCGATCGATCCTGGTGCGGAACCCTTAGCGGCCGCAAAGTCGTAAGCTTACTGCGTCGATCCCCATGATGTGTCACGCTCAAATGCGGTGCAGCGGTGCGATGGCGTCCTCCCTATCTGCGGGCCCTGCTCCAAGGCCCGTCGCCCGGTCGAATGCGACTACTCGACGGCTTCAGCGATCTCTGCAGGGCCCAAGGGCGAGTATCTCAAGAAAGGCGCCGCCTGCGTGCCGTGCAGGTGAGTGAGCCGCCAGCTCACACGTGGTGGCCCGATGACTGAATGGGCGTGCGATGCAGGAGGAAAAGAAGGTGAGCCTATCTAGCCGCCCCCATTGCCGACGTCGTGCTGAATATAGGACAGAAATGTGACGCGAAGCGGCCCTTCTGCTCGACGTGCAAGGTTGCCGGGAAGGAGAAGGACTGCTCGTATGACGAAAACGTTGAGCGGACGCTGACCGAAGCCCTGTTCATGCGCACACATGAGCTGGAGCACCGTCTAGCCATCTACGAAAGCGAGATATCCGCGT
>NW_007360454.1:0-3014 GCF_000271585.1 Trametes versicolor FP-101664 SS1
CTCTTGAGGTCGGCGCAGAGCCCGTCCTCGAGTGTTCGGAGGCTGTACGACTTGCGCCGCGGACCCCGGACTTCGCGGCCTCCTGTCTGCTCTCGACTTCTGCGGTAATCTCGTCGACCGTCATGAGGCTGGCAGTATCTGAGCGGTCACGCTTGCTGCGCAGCTCAGTGATGTAGCTCATCCGCTTCGACGCGGTAGACAGACGTCTTGACGAGCGGATGGAGCCCTGGCTGTCAGATAGGTTGAGTGATTCTGACAGCGACTCCGAGGGGAAGGCTACTGGTGGCAGGAGGTGCGGGCTCGTGACATCTGGTACGTTGATGTCGACAGAGTTTCCGTCGTCCGTGGACAACGACAACCGTGGCGGCTCCTCGATCTTCGGTGCCTCGGCGTCGTCGTAGTCTTGGGACGAGTACGGCGACGGCGCGCGCTCGACCGCTGTCATGGACGACGACGACATCGACGCGCGCGGAGACGCGGTGCGCTGTGAGCCCAGCGTGCTCACGCTGAAGCGCGACTGCGACGGCATGCTGAACGAGATGATGCTGTCGCGGCGCCCGGGGACGCCGCTCTGGCGCATCATGCTCTGGCGGCGCGTGCGCTCCAGCACCTTCTTCTCCGTGAACGGGAAGTACGCCGCCAGGTGGGTCGTGATGAGCTCGCTGGGCGGCCGCTGCCCGAAGAAGTTGCGCAGCTTGTTCGGGCCCTTCTGGCTGTTTGTCGGGCTCCCCGACGCCTGCGCTTCGGGTTCTGCGACATCCGTCTTCGGTGGCGGGATGGGCACGCCGAGCCCGCTGAGGATGCTGACGGAGCTCGCGCGCTTCATCGCCTTGGTGTAGACCGGAGGCTCTGCCGCCAGCGCCCTGTCGAGCGGGTCCTCGTCTTCGTCCGAAACCGTAAGTGAGGGAGAACCGTATCCGCGCCTCGCTCGTAGTGTCTTGCGCAACGTGAAACCGTGCACGCGTGCAGGGTCGTCCGGGGATTTGTGGCACAACTCCACGATCTCTGCCTCGCTAAGTGGACTCCCTGTAGATCGTTATCAGACTTTGTTGCATTTTAGGTATCGTGTCAGAACACGTACTTTGCGCCTCAGGCATACCCCACTCTGAAAACGCGCCCCACCCGTCGACGCTAAGTCCGCCGTCGTCGGACTCGACGGACTCAGAGCTCTCCGGTCCGAGCTTTCCGAATTTCTTGAGCGCCTTCGTCAAAACCTCGACGCCACCGGAGCAATCGGCGACGTTTAATGTCGTGGTCTTGCCTTCCTCGGGCAGCGTGAACTTAATCAGCTTCCGACGCAGGTCGTCAAGTGAGGGATTGCTGCGCGAGGACGGCGTGCCTGGTCGGAAGTCGTTAAGGTTCCTGTACGCATCCCTGCGCCCTGAGGAGAACGACTCTGCGATAGGAGAGAGCCCATGTGCCTGTTGCAATTGCGAGGTCGCGTATGGGTGCGCGCCATTACCCGTGCGTGGCCGTGGCAGGGGTTTGTTCGAGGTCTCCGAAGTAGGAGTAGAGCCGGAATATGAGCCTGTCCTCGAGTGTTCGGAGGCTGTACGACTTGCACCGCGGACCGGCGGCTGTGAGGGGGGAAACGGCACTGGCAGAGGCGAAGTCGACCGGCTCGGCGCCCGATTGCCCTGCCGGGGGTCTGAAGGCAAGCCGTATCCCTGCCAACTCGGACCTTGCGTCTGGGAGCCTGGTGTGAGCAGCCCGGCCTGTGGTAAGGCGAGCGGCGCATCTGGCAAGGTAGGCGTGCGTCTTCCAGATGTGCTGGGCGTGCTGGGGGCATGGTGGAGGTTCCGGGGTGTTCGGGCGATCGGAGGCAAGGGAGGCTGCCCTCGTGGTGGAGGTGGGAGGGGAGGCAAGTTCGTGCGGCTGTGAGCAGTCGTAGGCGTACCATGTGTACTCGCACTGTTTGGCTGCAATGGCAACGGACGCATGTTGTTTAAGCGAGCTGAGTCCTGGCCGTCGCGTACCAGGCGGGGCAGGTCCGGCGATCCACCATTGGGGGGTAGATGCAGAGGTGCAGGTCGGGCGGACTCTAACCGTCGCGCGCCCGTGCGTGCTGCCCCATGGTCGCTGGATATACTGGAGGTACGGCTGTGGTCGATAGTGCGCGGGCGATTAAGGATGGATGTGAGGGCGCTGCTGGCGGAGCATCGTTGTCGGAGGTGCTTCACGCCGTTGAGAATGCGCACTCGGTCCCCGACGCTCGACATGCCCATCTCCTTCAGAATCATCTGGTCCAGCTCGAGGAGTACATCGCCCCTGATGTCGTTTGCCCTGAACGTCGCGGCTAGATGTGCACACCTGATTTCAGATAGCCAGACCGCGACATGCGCGTCAGTCCAAGAGCGAAGGAAGTCCGGGTATGGTGTGCCAGGAGGGGCCTCGAGCGCATGGTTGGGGTGGGCAGACGTAGGAGTATTCGTCAAAGATCCGTTTAAGTTAACATTTACACGGGAGAGTTGAGGCTGCTGAAGGGAGATGGGGGTAGCTGGAGAAGACGGGGAGGAGGCTCTGGAGGTGGGCTGGGACGCGTCTTCCAGCGCCTGGAGGTTGCTCGAGCTAGCCACTGCCACAGACATCTATGATGGCGTTTCAAGCAATCCAAGAGACACCAGTGGTCGTTGAGAGTCGTTACGGAGAGCGGAGATAGTCGAGGATGGAGGGACCAAGCTCGTCGACCAGCGCGCGTTTAACTTCTCATAGACCTGTATGAGGGCGACGTTGAGCAAGAGCAGACTCGACGAGAGAGAAGCTGAGGCCAAGGATAAAGAAGAGGGCAGATATGAACACCGAGCGGAAGGAGAGGGACAAGGGAGACGGCTGGAAGATGAGAACAACGTTGAGCTCCGGGACTGCCGCAACCGCAACGACCAATCCTGCAAGCGCCCGTCGCGATCATTCATTGGTGGGATTCGCGCGTGCCTTGTCCTTCTTCCACCTACACTCACTCCCTTTTTCTACAACACTCCGCTCGGCGCCGGGGACGCGGCATCTGGACCCCGGTG
>NW_007360455.1:0-3009 GCF_000271585.1 Trametes versicolor FP-101664 SS1
CGGGCGAGGTTCGTTTTCGGGTGTGAGACGGTCGAGATCGACACGGCGCTGAAGGCCGAAAACTAAATGTCGTCAAATCTGCGCGCAAATTGCAGGGATGGTGCGAAACGTTCCTGAGAACTCGGCGTCGGAAGGACGCGTCCTGCGGAAGCGAGCTGACGGAGGTACGCCCGATTTCCTGGCTTTGCCCTCGAAATCCAGTCGAAAATGACCTGGATTTCGTTTCCAGGCGGCCCTGTGTGCGGAGAGATTGTGCTGCACCCTCATACATACGTCTACACAGTCGTTTGAGCGCGTCGCGCAATTGCTGAGAATGGGGAAGGCTGGCGGCGGGTACTCGCATGCGGTGCATTGCGCCGGACTCTGCCATCTCGCCGCCATACGGCGAAAACTCAAACTCGTAGACATCGCGCGCAAGCGCAGGGGCGCGTGTGAACCGTTCAGGAGCACCCGCCGTCCGAATTCCACGCTCTGCGGCGGCGAACTGACCGAGGTACGTGCGATTCTCTCGCGCCCGTCCTCGAACTCGCTCGAAATTGACCCAAAATCGGCCCGCAGGTGGTGCTGTGTGCGCGGAACGGGTGCTGCGCCCTCGTGCTCGCGACGGTGCCGTCGTCCGCGCACGCTCCGCCGTCTCTGGGGCCGCTGGGGACGACGGACGAGGGGTTCGTCTTGGGCTCGAGGCCGGCCCGCTGCGAGATGGCCAAATGCGAAAGTCGTCGAACGCACCCGTGAACGCAGGGGCTGGTGCGCAATGCTCTGGGGAGCACGCCGTTCGAAGGACGCGTCCTGCGGAGGCGGAATGCGGGAGGTACGCGCGATTCGCTGGGCGCGCCGTCGAAATCGGTCGAAAGTGACATTTTTCGTTTTCTTCGCAGATCGCGTCGAGACGCGCAGAGCGTACGCGTCCGTGCTCGCGGACGTCCGGTGGCTCATTTCGGAGGGCGCACGGGACGTTCGCGGCGGTACACTGATGGATCTCCGTGTGAGCGGGTACGGGTCATCCCGTCCTGCCTGCCCCCTGGCCCCCGATCCACTCGACATCGACAATGTACACTACAAAACGACGCAGACAGCGCGCACGAGCTAGGACGACCAGCTTTCCACCCGCGTCCACGCACCTACAGGTGTTCGCGGTGTACCGAGTGCGGATGCGTTCACGCGCGTGGTTGTCTCGCACACGCACCGCGGCCATCGTGTGGACGCTCTGGAATGCCCCACGGACTCGACTCGACCGCCAAGAGCTGCGCACTCGCCGTCGTAAATGTCGGTTACATCATGAGTGCGCCGCGTCGCAGAGACCTAGGCGGCGCGGAAATTGGCGCGAGCTTGGAAGATCCGGCGCGCACGGTGCCCGGACAGCCCCGATCACTCGTAAGTGCGACACGAACACGCATGCATTTCTGAATATCCTCCAACGAGAACTCCCGTTGTGTTGGTGTATTTGCTGGGATGGCGCACGCACAGCGGCAGTGCTTTGCGGCATTGCCATGTGAGCTGAAATTCATGGCATCTGCATGGTACATCCTGAAATAGACACCCCAGTCTGCTTGAAATGTTCCTGTGTGCACACTCGGGCTGGAAGCGAGGGTTCTGGGACCCCAATAATGTCTTGGAAGCCCTCGCTTGCAGGGGGAACTTAGGTAAAACATGATTGCATCTGTATAGCTCACAGTGCACCCGCCTGCCTGCCTCACAATGATTCACACGAGTAGATCGCCGCACCGGGGTTTGATATCTCCTGGCAGAGCCAATTCATACAAGTTCCTGTGAGCATGCGAGGAGAACACAGGCGAAGAGGCGAAAACGGGAGAGCTGGAGCTCTTGAGTGTAGAAGTAGAATATTCTAAGGTGTGGCGAGACTACATACATGTGTACGCAGACTTGCAGAGCAAGCATGGCTTCAAATCGACGCACCCACGGCCGCCTTGTTCACATGCAAGTGGCAATACATAAATTACACGAAATGGGCGCTGGGTGGCTGCGGAGGCAGGTAGCAGAGGGCGGGAAGGCAGCTGCTAGCAACGTGAATGGAGACGGGCAGATCACAGGATGCTAGAGCTCAATCTGTAAATGTCATACTAGAGTGATTTTGAAGTAATGAAAAGTGACTTTACATTACATTAGGAGCGCTCCACTTACCCAAGGTAAAACCGCCCCACTTTGCATTGGGTTGCGCCACTTTTCATTACTTCAAAATCACTCTACTGCCGATACTTGTGAGACGTTCGAGCAACTGGAAGCACCAGCCGAGGTCGGAGTCGGCCCGGGGACGCAATCAAGGAACCGCAGAGCCAATATACACAACGGCAATCGGTAGGCAAAGGCGCAGGTGTTGTGTAAAGAGACTCTGCAAGGACGGCGCAGGGATGCACAGCAGCCGGTCAACATCATCAACATCCCGTGAATTGTAACACGCATACTGGATACTGTCCCTTCTTGCAGAGACGGGCGAGGAGCAACCCCGCCGTGTGCAAGCAGCACCGAGTGGATGGCACTGCACGCTGGTCAGTCCGCAGAATCGTCGCCGTTGGACATACCTGCTTCTGGGTGCCTTTGATTGAGTTCAATTACCGTTCGTACGCGAGGAAGCGCACCGCATCTTCCCCGCACGCGACGTCGTAGTAGCCCTACATCAACGCCGCCGTTATCCACGCACGGCTCATTCCGACGTGTTTATGATCGTGCTCGTCAGCGAATACGAATCGGCCGCACACGGCGAGGTAATTTCGGACTTACGAGATAGAGGCACTGCGCAGGAGCCGTCCTCGCCGTGTGTCTATGTCCTTGCCTATGCCGGCTGCATCTCCAGGGCACGCAGCCGACATCCGCGGTGTCCGGGAGGGCGCAATGCCCGAATTTGCGCTCTTCCGTGATCGAGTGCCGGGGGTGACCTGGAAGGCGGTGGCGCGTACTCGAGGCGACGCCGCAACGGCGGGAGTTGATGTATGTGAAAGTGGTGCCACCGCCGTATCCGCCCGTACGTGCGCACACTCGGGGTCGGCCTAC
>NW_007360456.1:0-2999 GCF_000271585.1 Trametes versicolor FP-101664 SS1
ACATCTGTATAGCTCACGCGGGGTGTTGAACTCACCGGGACGTCGCACAGAGTGGACGAGTCGAGGCGAGCCGGCGGCGTCCGCGCCGCGTACCAGGACGCCAACGCGGTACCACTGCGGCTGTGCACAAGGTACGCGGGTCGGCGCACTGAGCGCCGAGTCTCGATCGCGGATCTGGCTGCGGGGACGCGGAGACGCAGGTGCGGTGCGCGGTACACGACAACGCGACGCGGCGCGTACAGAGCGTCGCGGGACGTCTCAATAGAGCTCGCGCAGCGGCGACCGTGCTGTATGCTCGTAGGTTCGAGCTCGCGGCGTCAAGTCAACTTCACTTTGCATCTGCCAGACGCGCGGGAACTGGCATCGGGGACAGACAGGCCGGGGGCGCGGGCAGAGGAGAACGAGATGGAAGGGACGCAGGGGAAGGGACGCCGAGGGGAGGGTGCGAAGGAGGTGAGGCGGCGGAGAGGATGGGGAGGAAAGAAATTGGTGCGCACCTGGATTCTGTCTTCTGGAGTCCACCTCTCGCATTCATCAGCTGCCAGGGGGAGTAACGGGCCGTACTCGCCGAGCCGGCGGGCCAGGGAGCAGAGGAGGGCGTCAAAGGCGAAAGGAGAGTCTCGAGGTACGTACCTTCGTTGGCCGTCGAACGCGCTGCCAAGCTGAGCGCCTATTCCGACAGGCGTCGAACGAGAGACCGCGGCGGCGACATCGACACCTACATGGCGTCCGCGTGTTCTGGCGTGGACAAGAAGTCGAGCGAGGTGGCTTCCAGGACGATGCAGACGCGATGAGAGAGCGGCGAGGGCGGCGAAGTGACGGTCAGCGGGTGGCAGCAGACGAGTTGAATTCCAAAGTCGAGTCGAGCAAGTGTGCGCCATGAGTCGCAGGTCAGACCGGGCGACGTAGATAGAGCAGCATATACGAGGGCGAGGGCGAGCAGCACGAATACAGCAGGAGGCGGGGTCGTGGCCAGAAGCAAGGAGTGCCCGCGCGACGCTCGACGTGTTTCGTAGAAATAGACGCCCACCCTTCGATCGCGAAACTCAAAGTCCCGTACCACTGCAAATATATTCCGCGGCCTACTCTACATGCGTGCCCCGCCGTGTACTATACAGCCCAGTCCACTCCCTTACCATCTCGCTCGCACCGGTACATTCGACTCGTACCCGCCGGCGTCTGCCAGGACACGAGGATACCAATCGCCGCGCCCCCACCCGCGCGACGCAGCCGCCGTCCGCCTCCGCGCGCGCGACGGCCTGCGCGCCGGTCGTCCTCCGCCTTCCGCTTGCCCTTGGTGTTCACGGGTGTCTCAAGCACGGACTTCTCTGAGACGGACCTCAGGCCAGGCTCGCTTGCAGTGCGCGGTGTGCGAGGAACGCGTACGGGAGTGGGCGACTCCGGTGTCGTCGGAAACGCGGTGGATGAGGACGGACCAGCCCTTCCGTTTTCTTTCGAGGTGGACGTGGTGGGCGTGGATGGCTCGCTGACTTGGGAGATGCGTCTGCTACGAACCCTGACGTGTGTTCCTGCGCGCGGAGTGATGCTGGAGCCCTTTTTGTGCGCTCCCCTCGTGTCGCTTGGTTGCCTATTCAACGTGTTCGTCGCATCTCGTGGTTCTGCCATCCAGATATGGCCTTTGCGCTCGCAGAAATCGGTGTTTGAAGAACGCGATAAGTTATCGGGAACGCCGTCGCTGCGGTTCTCCGCTGGTAAAAATGAAGATGTTCAATCGCATGCGCGATGTCAAGCCGATCGGTCTGCTCACCGTCTAGCAGTGTCGGCGATGGGGAAAACGGCGAAGAGGGGGGTATAAAGTGGGATGGAGAACAAGGCTCGAGCGTTTCCTCAGGCGACGCATGCTGGGCATGAGGCCCGGCAGCGGCCGATGGCAACAACCGCCCATCGCCACGCGACAGCCCCCCCGCCGATTCGCTCTCTCCCTCAACCACCGGCTGGACGTCTTGTGAGCACGACGTATTACTGTCCGCATCCTGGATGCAGCCATGAACATTTCGACTCACCGCCTGCTGATAGTGCAGTGCTGACGAAGAATGGTACGTTTGCATGAGACCAGGGCGTCTCTCTGGAACGTGGTCTGCATGATCGGCACCGCTCCCAACCTCAGATCCAGCTGGAGATCGCGATCCGTCCATGGTATGGACAGATGGCATGACGAAAAGTAGGTCGCTCACGGGCGCGGTGCCCCGAACGAATGATGAAGACTCGACTCGTATGTGGGAGAAGTTTTGTTGGCTTTGAGGGTCCTTGCTACTGTTTGCGGCTACGGATTCGCGCGAAAGCTTTGACCGCATGGGTGGCGAAGGTAGGTTGGGTTGGACTGGGTGGGTAGGACTAGGCCTTTGCGTGCCATGGCTTGCATGTTCGGTACTGCTCCTGCTAGTGACCTCAGGGATGGGTATGAGAGGGGACAAGCTGAATGCGCCGGATGTCGGGGGGCGATCGAAACTCTCCAAGATGGATGGCTCGCGCAATGCTGGACCAACGGAAGTCTCAGTGGTCGGACTGAGCGATTGTAAGTCGTTTGTTGTCTCGTCTATGGGATCAGTGGCATGGAATGTGGGCACAGCGGCAGGTAGGTCATCCAGCGATGCGGCGATTTGGAATAGGGACGAAGACTCATCATCGACCCCCGAAGGAGACCTCGCCCGTACATCGGAGCAGCTTTGGCCACCGAATGTATGAGAGGGGGATTCCTCGCTATGCGATGGATTTGACTGCGTAGCTTGAAAGCGTTCGAATGATCGAGATCCGTGCGGGACAGACGGCGCAGAGGCATGACCGCTGCTCATAGTGTGTGCATTCACAGAAGACGTTGAAGTCAAGTTTGAAGCGTTGTGAAGTCCCCCTGTATTGCTGGAGGAAGCAGCATAGACCGCAGAAGAGCCACCGTGAGAGCCACGACGAGAGTGAGCGAAGCCTCCGTACGGCAGGTTCCTAGGCTGACGATGTCGGCCAAACGTCGACCAGGGAGTAGT
>NW_007360457.1:0-2998 GCF_000271585.1 Trametes versicolor FP-101664 SS1
CTTTGTAGGCCCAATACTGCTCCTGTTGTTGGTTATAGAGCCCACAGTGTGCCCAGGAATTTATGATGTGTCTACATGACATTGCTGTCTTGGTACTAGGACGACTGCAGAAACAATAATGTATATATACCAAAAACGGACAGAGATATGGGTTTAATCATGCCCACTTACCTCTTTCTAGTGTTGTATTGAGGTATTACATTGCTTGTATAGCGGAATTTTCTGGGTACACTAGTATCATAGCATCACCATTGAATAGAGATCAATATTCTGAGCCCAATAGTATATAATACTTGACCATTTGATGAATATGCCAGGCCACTAGCGCTTATTGCCAATTGTGGCACTAATGGAAATATATCTAGTCCATATCTTATTCCACTGTCACCACATCCTTGATTTGTTTGCACAGATGGATTCTCCTTGTCAACAGCTTCCTGGCAATATGTTATATGTCCCATTTGGACAAGCAGAAGCCAAGATATTGACCCTTCTCTGTTTGGAGCCAAACAAGACCAAAGCCAATGGCACGCCGACGCGATTCCGCGTTGTCGTGCCACTAGCTTTGGCTTTGTTTGTTTTCAGCCACAGCTCAACATAATGTGCTCATTAATAGACAAGTGTATGGTGTAACATACCACTATTATATATCACCAGAAAGTGTTGATGAGGAGAATGCAATGGGGGTGTTTGTATAGGATACTGAGCACATATGGGAGTGCTACAAGCCAACCAACCCACCATAAGTGACTCTGGGTCACAATCTGTCACTAATGGGGATCAATGTAAGTCTAGGTCAGTGTCTTCCTAAGCATAATAGCAAGTATTATATACTATCAGATCAAGGGGTATCAAATTCAACAAGCGCTGACACAGAGCCTAGGGGAGAGGGGTGGGTGGGCCGGCCGGAGGGAGGAAACTTTGAAAAATATACGCGAGTATCAAAAAAAGGTTTGACCCTCCCTATTTGGGTCTGTTGGGTAGGACTTATGGGCGCCAAACGAGCGCTTAGGGCCCGTTTCCCGCTTAAAATGTGTTTGTGTCTCTATTGTGTCTATTCTTCTCTATAGCCAAGTGTTGCAGGCTATTTCTAACCTACAATAATGTTTGCAAGTGGTTGCAAGCCACAATAGGATTTCTAGCATCAGATTGGGCGCCAATTGTAATACCATTGTGGGAAGTCATCCAGGACAAGCCCGGGGTGACAGAAATCACGGAAAACAAAATGATTTATTGTCTACACCCAAACAAAGTGCTTTTTATGGCTTAATCTATATCTGAGGATATCAAATAATGATAGAAGACCTAACAAAGCTGTCTTGCTGAACATTGCCCTGTTGCCCTTCAAATGGCAGGAATATTGTAAGCATGAGAGAATTGCTTCCCAACCCCTTAAAAATAAATAGATTAGAAGATAATTCCCATCTAATAAACAGGAGAAGGCCATGCATTGAAGAACTATTCAATAAAGATCTTGATCCAGGTATGTCTGATCTATTGCATGCTCTGGAAATAGCTACAATGATGGGATGCCTTGTCGAAATTTTGTAGAGCAGATCAAGCTGGTGTATGGGTAAAACTCTTACTTTTCTAGGCTTTATACAGTACTAATACCAATGGAGAATCTTGATCAACAGTCAATGGAATGACTGTTATTTTCTAATGTGGCTAAGTTTACAAACTCATCTGTGCATACTAAGAGATGATCAAAAATACTATCAGGCTGTCATCTGCAGGGCTGGTTAGCTAGGCATGAAATAATATGTAGTTGATGATAAGCAGTACTATTGAATAAGGATATCTGCATCATTGTGACACAAGGATTTACAAGTGGCATGAGTGATGTTATGGCTGAGTACCCTGGGCAGTTTGAGTAAGCTTAGACTGTTACTCTAATCAACAACATATAGATTATTATGATGCTGTTGTGCTGAACTAGTAGGAAATCCTATGCATTATCAAAACATGTGAATGATCAGAAGATAGCACAGGCCCATACTTACCAGACATAACAATATTGTAACTACAACTTGTGCTATGCCAGATATTAATGCATTATTGCATCTGAATTCTTAGTCCAAAAGGGATATAAAGTTGTTTTAGAATCCATAAAGTAGAGCAGTGTGATACATCTCTAGAAAAGACTTGAAACAACATTGTGATACATTTCTGTGAATGTCATTTTGTATCAACATGTCACTAACAATGTGTACCTTCATCAATCGGACCTGCCAGCCATGGCCCTCTTCACCCAAGTGTCATTGCTCGTGTAGCTTGTCTGAAGTCAGAACATATTACAGGATGCACAGGAACTGGATCAAACGGACCAAGAATATGACACAGATGAATGAGTCACTCAGCGCTTCAACAGCGCGCTTTGTAGCACACCTCTTACCCCCATCATGTCGCTTCGGAGTCCCCATTGTAGCCATCCCCATCATCTCCTCCCATTCCCACTTGCACGTCTACCTCATCTTGCTGCTGCACCTGCTCGTTTCCTCCTTGCTGCACATCTACCTTCCTGTGCCTCCATGTCCATGTCTGGATCATTGTCGTCCTGCTTCTTCCCCTTCTCGCTAGCCAGCCATTCCGGACAAATCATGCAGCGTGGCATGAGTAAGCAGTTGATGGTGGCTCCCTGGAGAGATGGCAACTCTGAGTCCTGGCGGTCCTCGCCGCAACACCAAGGTAAGTGCACCCCACCCTTGGTCTTCTTATCGTTCTCAATGCGGTACTCCTCAACGTAGACATCCAGCTCCGCGAGGTGCGCCTTCATCTGCTCGTCACAAGCCCCATGTAAGTACACTTCTGTTGCATGACTGGATTGCACGCACTGACCTCATCAGGCCAGTACAAGGGTGCATGTGTCACAAGGACCTTGCGAGTCTCCGGCCGCATCACAACACCTGTGCCGCCAACTGCGCGGCCGTCCTCATTTTTGGTGAGTGGATCTATAGCCCCACTCGTCACAACCTCAACTCCTGACTCGTCCATTGAT
>NW_007360458.1:0-2998 GCF_000271585.1 Trametes versicolor FP-101664 SS1
CTCCGGAAGACATGGAGAACCAAGGTTACCTGGGAGGAGGAAATGTTCCTGTTGCGCAACATAAGCGTAAAAAGAGGAGACCGAGTTCGTCGAGGACATGCAGTACTCCAACTCGTCTACTTCCCAGATGAAGAAGAGCGAATATCTATGACCCCGTTCTCATCACTCAGTGGGACCCTGTCAGAAGCATCAACCGCAACCTACCGCAAGCGCAAACGAGCACCCCCCACTCAAGAAGACTTGGAGCGCTCTATGGAAGAAGTTGGTCTCGAACTACTACAGGACCGCATCGCATATGAAGCACTAGAACGACCATGGGCCGACCGAGATGACCGGCTTCGACGCGATGATGAAATCGCTAACCTACGAACGAACTCACCAGCCAGCGAGGATGAGGGACGTTAGGACTCAAACGTGACCAAGCATGAGAACCAACCGCACCCAGGACACCACGGACACACGCAAGGACAACCACATCGTAGTGCCAAGAACCGGAAACACCCGAACCAAGATCGCACACCGTACCACAGCAAGAGTGGGGAACCCGTTACAATTCCGCACTACACAGAGACAGAACACCCGCACACTGTATTAACAATCGTTATAGGGATCCGAAACTCGACGTCCGACCACGGCGTAATATTGGGTTTTCGTTTTTTAGGTCATCTAGAAGACGTAAGTCAGACAAGAGACCGAGCGAGACCAGTATAAACACGTGCGTACTAGGGGACAAGACACCGAAACAAAAAGGACCCGGGAACTGGAAGCGGAACAGCAGGAGGCCCAGCCCAGACACGACCACACGTGTACAGGCCACGTCTGAGCCAAGGCAAGACCTGTTGAGAGCCACGAGTTAGAACATGGGCAACAAAAAGCCGGCACTAGCAGACCCGCTGTGTGGCGCGCTCAACCCGTTTTGCTCGACTGCCCAGCACCTCCACGATGGCCGGCGACAAGGCCCATCTGGAAAGACGATTAGCACAGGATAAGGAAGGGTAGAAGACAAGGGACGACCTACCAGGACGGACAAACAGGACGAGGAGACACCCCCCGAGACGACATCCCGAGAGGACTTGCGACCAAGGAGAAGGAGGAAGGTCCGGAGGGGAGGAGACAGAAGGAAAGGAGTCTGGCTTTCAAGAAACGCAGAAGTCCCGCCTTAAATGGTGCGACCACAATCAACCTGCGGTCTCGACCAGAACCTCGCCGACAACACCGAGTTCGACGAAGCAGGGCACAATGACAGGAGAGAATGGAAGCCGCATAGCAGCAACGCCGCAGCAGCCCACGAGTTGATCTTCACTGAATAGCGAAGCCAAGAAGTATCCATCTTCGCTGAACAGAGAAGGAGAGAAGCTTGCCCAGGACAATAGGACGAAGGTGAAACACGGAGGTGTGAAACACCAGAAGCCAGTCCAGAAGCAGTCTCGAGTCATGAAGAACCACTGGGAGGGCTCACGCATGACCGATTTGGGAGGTACGAGTCAGCGTGACTCAGAGACCTGCCTCATTCGGGAGACAATAGTGCGGCAAGAAGCATGGCAACCCATTCATCGAAGCAGAAGCAATGCGCAAGGACCCCGGACGAAGGCAAAGAAGACATGCCTCGAGGCACCACCGAAGCAGATCTATGAAGAACCGAAGCCAGTGTTATGGGAACGGCAGCCTCGGCAGATCGGCGGTCCACGGAGGATCGGCGGTCCGCGGAAGATCGGCGGAGGACCATGCGTAACTCCGATGGGAGACCTAGAAGAAGTACGCACCAGGAAAGGGCACAATAAGAAAGAAACAGAGGTAGAGGCAGATCAGGCGCCTGGATTGAGAAGCTGCGCACGATGCGTCCGAGCTATCCAATCAGGAAGAACTAATTGCTTCATAAAGGAAGAATTGCCAAGGGCTCCGAGTAGCCTGAGGACTAGCGGAAAGTGCCGAGAGATAAGACGTACTAGGTCACGAGGCCCAGAAAGGAACACGCGGCAGGAACCGAATAGTGGCACCACCAAGGTGTTCACAAGCGATAAGGCCTGCAATGGGCCAGTCGCATTGATCTAAGCTGAGGAAAGCCCCGTCCGAAGAACACGATAAGGAGAAGCGCACTAAAGCAAAAGCCGAGATGCCGAAGAAGCTTGCGAATCGGATCACCAGAAGCCCAAAGGTTAATCACACCACGGGGCCCCGATCACCCGATGCCTAATGCTTAATGCTTAAATCCTTACTAGTATTTGAGCAATAGCACTCTACTGGTACAGTTTGGGATAGCAAAAGGTATACTCAGGTGAAAGAGCTTCGCGACACGCATCGATTAAGCCCGCAATAAAGTCTAACAGAGGACTTGGATGAAGCCCGAGAACTCCGGAGAACAAAAGTACTCCCCGAGACACGACTCGCAAACGTGAAAGCGCCCGCTGCGCAGCAGAGCGAGCACGTGGATTAGCCGATAAGAAGAAGCGTAGCCGCCCGCGAAGACCAGTCTATCCGACTGAGGGGCGAAGGACCACCGCATTACGAAACGGACGGTCAAACACACGAACAAGTCAGCACGAGCGCAGTCACGACAAGGCCGGGACACGTGCCCACACGACAAATGTCGAGGATGCACGCGCCGACGGCGCAGCCGTCACCGCACCCACACCAACCGGGTATGTGCAGCGGACGTTCGCGTAGGAACAGAGACGAAGAAAATAAAGGACTTACCGGGTCTGCTCCCAATGAGCAATGGCCCCTATTGATAGCTGAAGAGCTGAAAGAATGCCCGCCCAACAACGCGGACGGGCCCTGTGGAAGTCAATAAAAAACGCTAGCAACTGCGCCCGAGAAGCGCGCCGAGATGCCGAAGACTGAAGCACCGACGCACGACGCGTCGACGCGCCAAGTCACGTGCCGAAGACCTGTGTGATGTCAGTATCTCGCGCGCGCACGACCGCGCCGCGACACGGACACCCGCACGTCCGCGCACCCCGCCACGAAACAATAGAGACGACCGCGACCCATACGTACG
>NW_007360459.1:0-2998 GCF_000271585.1 Trametes versicolor FP-101664 SS1
CAACACCCAACCAATCCTGCTCAGGCCTTTACTTGCTGGCGGTCCTGCTGGTTCTTCTACTGGCGATAGGCATGCCTATTCACTGAACATTCTGCTCGCCATTGCAAAAAAACCAGCCTCTCAAGATGAAGACTCCCTGATAGGTGCTATCACACTAATGGCAACAAATGCGGGATCCTTTCGTAAGCTTTACAAACACAGCCCTGGCGAGTTTCAAGAGATGGTGCACTATGTGCATAAAACACTTGGAGTATGTGGTCTAAACCGCATATGCTTCTTCGTTAACGCATCTCTTTATAGAAGGACACCTTTACCGGATTAATCACACGCCTGCACCAGAACATTATCTTAAAACTCAGTGCCTACCTGGAAGAGAAGGGGAATGGGGTGAATAGGCCTGAACGCGAAATAGGCGAAGCTGCATTGAAGGATTGGTGGAATGTTTGGTGCAAGTTGGCGGGCAAGCCGGTTCCAGAGGAGATTGCATGGTAGAGCTGTGGACATTCTTTGTGAATGTGGGTATTATGCATAAATGAACTGTCAAACTTGCAGTACAGTCAGGGACAGCATGAAGCCTTCTCCAAATTCCCGCTGCGGAGTGCACACACAGAGAGCCCGACGTGCAGGACACACTCTGTTGCGCTGATGCACACTCACCGTGCCTGCCGCTCGCCGCGGTGTGGGCACCGCTCTCGAGCTCAGACCGCCCCGACGCGGACTCCCTGTCGGATACTGCGCCCCGACGCTGATGTGTCTAGACGTGCGTTGACGGCCGATAGCCGAGGGGGAGAGGACGTCTGAGAAAGGGGTGATGAGGGAGAGTAAGGGCTCGAGTTCCCTAGGATGGGTGACCACGACCGTGTGTGCTGCGATACTGCCGACTCTGCTACACTGCGGGCCAATATATCTCGTCGCACTCGTAGATGCAGCTGCAGACACGGACGCGGACACAACCACAGACGCAGTCGACGATCCTTTACGCTTGGTCGAGAGCGGAGCGTAACTCACCAATAAGCCAAACGCAACAAGACGTCCACAGACGTTGACAAGCGGGGCCGAGGTTTAGAGGGAAGGGAGTGGGAGTTTTCTGGGGAGTCTCCTGGACCCCCCGTTGACTATGTACAGTGTCCTATCTACGCAACGGTACTCGGGGCCGACCTACTCGGCCTGTGCGACATCGCAATTGAGGCACGCCTCGAGCAGCGTGCGGTGGGTACGATCGCGCTGTCGCGCTCTGCGCCACTATCTCTCTTGAGCGTATTACTGCCCCAGGGCACGCCCCGCGCAGCCGCGTCCATTCCTCCTCCGCCCCGGTGCGAGTGGCTTCGACCCGGGCCTCCAACGTGGGCACCCCAACTCCAGTGCGGCCTGCGGCGCGACATGCCTCCAGTGCGACACGACATACCTCGGGTCCGGCAGTTTGCTGGCCTCAGAAGCGGTGGATGCTCATCAACGCGTGCCCCGCGTGGCCCCGAGCCTCCCCGAAGGCCGCCTGGACGCCCACGCACCACCCCCATTCGCCACCCGCGAGTCGAGCAAGGCGAGCCGCGCTAAGCAGCCCCGACCGAGAGCGCCAAGCCCCGCCAAGAATCGGGGTTCAAGGGCAGTACGAAACACCCGATACGCTCGTCGGGGGTTGCGGCGCATACGCCCCCGCCCACCAATCACACCGCGTGGTACGCGCGGCCCCGACAGCCTAGGCAAGGCCAGTAGAGCGCAGCCCCCATAGTGGCCCAATCATCCTTCCCATATGGCTCCGGCCCCTCCTGTATATACGCGGGCCCCGAGCACCAGGAAATGCACTTCCTTTTACCCCTTCAGAGCTCAAGTTTGCATTTGCGCCTGCGTCTGCGACTGCGATCCCGACCGCATTCGCGAGCCTCCTCCAATAGCACCCCGACGCCCTTGTCTACGTCGAATACAGTGAGCACTTCCTATACGTCACAGCGCACCGGTATCCCGCCTCGCATCGCGTCCGCGCAATCCCTTACCCCTGGGTCAGGAGCAATAAGCTCGCGCGACCCCCTCCCTCCGCTGCGCCTC
Organism: Trametes versicolor FP-101664 SS1; assembly: GCF_000271585.1. NCBI lineage: Eukaryota > Fungi > Basidiomycota > Agaricomycetes > Polyporales > Polyporaceae > Trametes > Trametes versicolor. The sequence continues at coordinate 2,044 of NW_007360459.1, forward strand.
CGTGTTTGTAGGGAACTCGGGATCGTACTCGGAAACCCCCACACACACAAGTCACTTCTTGGGTCTCGTCCTCTTGGCCCATCGACCCCGGCGTCCTAGCGGCCGTTACGGGAGGCTTGAGTGCATCAACAGCCACTAGGACTTCGGGGTCAATAGGCCAAGAGGACAAGACCCGAGAAGATCCTGAGTTCCCTACAAATGCGGGGGGCGTGAGGACGGGCCGTGCAAGCATACCACTTCTGGCCTGGGAGGAGGGAGTTGCGCAGACCCTACTTGTTGGGCATGACACAACATGGGATATCAGGGTGCGTGGACTTTGGGGAGGTACTCACTGTACGCAGCAGAGCAAGGACGTCAGGGACACTATTGGGGAAAGACGCGCTGATGCTGTCAAAGTTGCGGTGATGTGTCTAGACGTGCATCGATGGCTAATAGCCGAGGGGGAGAGGACATCTGAGAAAAGGGTGGTGAGAGAGAGTAAGGGCTTGAGTTCCCTAGGACGGGTGGCCGCAACTGTGTACGCCAAGGGGGAATCTGCATTCTCACAGCCCAAGGGCGTAGGTATTTACAGGGCCAGCCAAAACCGTGCTACGGTGATCAGAAAGTTTCTACGGAATGTCCATTGCAGAGGGGACTGGCGCCCGCAATGCACCAGCCGCCTGCCGCGTAAACGCGGAACATGCCCATGTGCCCCGACGGGCTGGCAACGCGGAACGCACCCCCTCCGCTCATGTCTGCCCATGCGGTCGTGAAATCGCGCAATAAGCCATTTTTGCGCGAGTGCGAGGCTTCCGTGCGTGCACCACGATGAGGCCTCTGCCCTGTTGAGGTCTCGCAAACCCATGGAAACCATGAAAAGGATGGCAGGCAGATGGTGGCTCGGTATCGGGCATATCAGCGGCTCCAGTGCGGGTCTCCAACGCGGTGCACCCAGCTCTAGTGCGGCTTGCGGCGC
>NW_007360460.1:0-2986 GCF_000271585.1 Trametes versicolor FP-101664 SS1
TCCCGCCCACCACGTCTATTGCGGTCCAGCAGCTTCGGGATATATCCCCACACCATTCGACGGCTGGGGCAACTCTAACGGAACGATGCAGCGTACCTCCCTATACACAAACTCTTGTCTCCCTGGTATCATCGCACCCACAGCGGCGCTGGTGAACCATCGGTAGCAGGGGCGACCCGTACGATTCACGCGATCTACGCAGGCGTGTACTGCGTCGTCCTCCGATGTGCACCGCAGCCAAGCGGTGAGTACGTTTGCTCGCATGCCGTCTGATACCCGCTGACAAGATGATGCACACGACAGGTATGTATCTCTGGACGCTGGCGCTTGGAGCGCGGAGCGCGACCCCGTCGTCGTACGCGGCTGGCGGCGAGTACGTCTGCGACTCGACCTATCGGAATGCCTCTCCGTGCGACCTAGCTCCCCGAGTGCATCGTCTGATGCCTCGAGTGTAGACGTCGTGGAGATGGCTGAGAGGGTTATCGTACGACGCATACCTGCGTGCGCGACAACGGGGGCAGACGGTCCTTGGCCGATTTCGCGCTGATGAGCCGCCTCTCAGCGAGACCACGATGTCACGCGCGAGAGGTCCACCGCGTCTCTGGCGCGTTTGTCGACAATCCGGGTTCAGCTTCAACGCTGATAGACGAACGCCTCGTCAAGGCCTGCTTTTCGCCCCACACTGGCAGCTCAGTTCATCGCAGGCCCCCTGGTGTTCCAATACCCTCTGCTGGAGGTGAGTATCGCGGCGGATTCGTCAACGATAGGCGCGGTGTGCACAAAATTTCGAAGGTCTTATTCATTTTTTCACATGTAGGCGAGCGCCCATACGTCTTCGCGATAACTGTTCACAGGCACTGAGCCGAACTCGCAGACGTCACGGTACTCACATGCGCGTGGTCGATGGTGGCGCGTGAAGTGCGCCAACACGTGCAGTCATACTTTTATTGCCGAGCCACTGGGCACGTTTGCAGTTCACTCTTCCCTTCGTCCTCCTTCCCACATCATCCTGACACCCTAGTGGGTTCATAGGTGAGTCCGTGAATGTAGAATGTGTGTTTAGTCTGACCGCGTTGTACAGTGAATGTTGCCCTCCCTGCTGTTTCGGGGTATCTTCCCGATACTGCTGCTCTTTGTTCTCATACCGATGCTGGCGGTCGCCCCGCCTTACGGATTCTTCTACCTGTATAACTTAACCACCCGCCTGGACCCCTCCCATCCTCATATGAAGGACGCTGCTGCGTCCGTCCACCAATCCGCGAACCTAATCCTCTGCGTCTTCGGTCATCTCGCATGGTACCCCCGCATTTGTCGCAAGGATCCCTCCTCAATGAACTCTTCCGATGAGGCTGCGCCTCGCTGCGAACGGCTTGTAGAGCTTGTTGTTCGACGGGCGGTCCTCTACGAAGACATCGTCCGGGAACTCAGCCTCATCGCACCTGCGGGGTATCTAGCCTCTCTGGAGCCTGTCATCGACGATCTCATTGCGCTAGATGACCACGTTATGCTACACGAAGAAGGTCGCCTCGAGGTTCTCGGTGTTGGTGATATCGAGCTGCTCTTGCAGTCCCAGACGCTTTGCCGGCTGGTTGGACAGGCCGCGTACGAGATCTTCCTGCATATGGACCTTGGCCTTTTTCGGTGAGTGATGGCGCAGAGAGCCGTTTGTGCAGGGACTAACGCATACGCAGCATGCTCATGCTCCATTCGGCGATGAGCGAGCGGCTCCTTCTTACACGACTCGGAACGATGCGCCGAGCCGAGCTGGACGTCGACGTTGGCACCTTTGTTGCAGTATTCGCCAATACTACGACCAGTTCGCTGATCCACATCCACGACCAAGTCCGGCGTGCAGCCACGATAGCCTCGTCCCTCACCGCGACGATCCAGACGCTAGCCGCCCGCAAGGACTTCGACCGATTGTGCCCAGTCTCGACATCTTCCTCGCTTCTAGTCTGCGATACTTTCTCTGCCGTGCTCCAAGGATTTGCTCAAGTGCGCATGGTCTCTACCGCGTTAGCGGAACTCGACGAGATCTTGGAGACGGCGACGGCAGACCTGGGTCAACTGTCGGAGGCGTTCATTCCCTCCAAGTGTTCCATATGGCTCTCGGAGAAAATCGTCGAGGACGACACTGGAGCAATCTTACGCACGAGCGATAGAATGCGGGCTATGCTGGACGCCGCCATGCCTGGAATTCGCGAGTGACCTCAATCTCTACGAAGACGGAAGCCGGGTGCGGTTGGCGCTGTGGAGCAGGTTGTTCGACGTGGAGGTGAGTACGATGGAGGTGTGGGAGCAAGGGATGTGATGTAGAAGGTATGGTGTGTGGGGATGTAGTGCAGAAGGCGTAGCGTGTGGGGGAGGGGGAGGATCGAGTGTACCATGTGCTGTCGTCTGTCGGGTTCAGAATAATGACGGACGCAGACTCGTTGCCTGGAACCTACGCTTGACGGCGAAGTGCACGAGACGCCACATTGATTGAGAGCGGGAGAGGCCGCGCTGTCTGCGCGCCAAGAGAGGCAAGGGAGAGACGGTGAGAGGCTGAGGAGACTGCGGGCGACGGCGACGGGCGAGTGGCCGACTGCGGCCCCGAACGTAGTTGCCAAAAGGGGACAAGCGCGAATCTGGCGCCGGGGAACGTGGCCGACTCGGAGCTCGGCGCGCGGCTGATTCACGCGTCCCCCACTCTCTGCTTCCGCCCACCAAGTCTGCTTCCGCTTCTGCGGCGTATCCCCGCCTAACTCGGCGACTGGGGCTGCTCGGGGGAGAACAATGCAGCGTACTTCCCACACACGACGACTGCCTGCGCATCATCGCATCCTCGGCGGCGCTGGTGGGATATCTGTGGCCAGGGCGGGCCACGCACCGATTCCCGCAATCTACGCGACTGTCACTACAAGGCGTCGTCCTCGGGTGTGCACGGTATCCAGTGGTGAGTGCGCTTGCTCGTAATCTGTCTCGATCCGCTGACGAGTGATGCGTA
>NW_007360461.1:0-2983 GCF_000271585.1 Trametes versicolor FP-101664 SS1
CGTTCATAAGCCCGCGCCGCATTACATTATAAACCGTTCCGGTTCGTAATGTATTACGAACACCCCGGGGGCCCGAGGCATCTGCCCGGCACCTACCAAATATGGCAGGCAGCCCCGGAAGCGCTGTTATCAATGCCCGGCACTGTGCCCTGGCTTATCTCTGCTAGATAACAGCTTTATCTCATCAATCCGACCTTCCCGGACATCCTGATGGCCCCGCCCACCGGCGCTTTGGCTCCCGCCCCGCCACATCCCAATTAGGAAGGTGTACTAAACACCTCCCCCTAGGGCACATTGCCTGGCACATTCCTTGCTTAATACTGGGCGCATTAGGCTCGTTCCGGGCGCGTTTTGCTCGCATTTATTAGCGCTACAAGACGATGCAAACGCGCCAAGAATCGGATAGTTAATGAGGGCGCTACAATGTGTACTAATGGGCACTGTATAGACATACTACGCGGGCTATAGCGCCCCCGGTTCCTTACGCGCAGCCACGCAACCGCTATCCCCAGAAAGCCCAGAAACGTGGCTTTCGAACGCTTCCCTCGCGGAAAGAAACCGCCCACGCGTTCTCGATTTGTACGCGGTCCACCTGGGCAGGGGCAGTTTTCGAGTGCCCAGGCCATATCTAGGCCATATCACCGCCTATTTATACGTATATGGGCTTATTTGAAAGCCTGCACCGTGAGAAATATTTACAGAGTTGAAAGGAAGCTGCGCGCGTGATTCTGAGTCGCCTGGGAGGCCAGGAAAGAGGCTGCACTTCCAGAAGGCTTCATGATAGGTTTCCTGGGTTCACAGCCTCGATACACCATGTGTGCTATACCACTGAAAAGCCATACTCAATATTGCTCTAATGATGTACAATACAATACATAATCACCGCTCTGTGCACCTTTACAAGGATGCCTCTCTCCTCACCCCTGCCAACAGTCCCCCTTATTTTATAGCACCATGAATGGTTTCCTTGCTCAGGACACTATCTCAAAATATTCTTGTAATCATTTTAGTGATATCAACAGCCTTTGTGAGTGACTTGCCTTTGTACATCATATCAGCTCAGTTGATTCTTGGTTTTTCGCACCTTCTGCACTATTATGCGCGTAGCTCCCCCAAATAACCGCGGATTTGTATGCTTCTTTTTTTATCTTGTAGAGAAACCGTGTATGTATAGGTCTGTCGATTTACAGCGTGCCGCGTGGAGTGTCTATGGTTGTACGCTCTTATCAGTGTTTCACTTTATGTACCTTGCGTCGCGCTCAATAGACCGCCAATTAAACTGAAAAAGGCCGATCCTGAACTCCCCACCCGTCGGGAATCCGCGCACAAAAAATCGGGAGAAACGCGTCAATATTGACGGAGATATACTAAGATCTGTTGGCACAGGGGATAGCCGCCGACCGTCTTAAGACGGTGTGGGCGGCAGTGCTGTGACAGTGCCGGAGTCCGAGTGCAATGTAAGCAGTGCTACAGCAGGGCAAGGCTGTAGCACTGTAAAATCGTTAGCTTGACGAGTTTTCCACCGTTCTCTGAGCTTGTTTTTGTGTTATAATGTGGTTTACATGCTCTATATAATTGTGGAACCAGATCAGATATAGCTATTGTGAGAGGCCAGATATAAAGGTATATAATACAGAACTGATAACGCTCTGCCGGAATACAGACACATCCGATTGTTCTGAAAAGTTGTACACGGCTTCTCAGATGTATCACGCAGCTACACACAGAATTTGAGGGTGATATGCGTTCAGACGAGAACGCGAGAGGCACCTCTCCCACCAGCACCTGATCAGCAGTCCTAGCAGCATTTAACCATACAGAATGCCGGAGTTATTGATTGAATGTAAGGCGCCATATTTAAGCTTCGTTTCAAGCCCAAGAACATAAAGATCCGCCATGGTTTGGGCGAGATATGGCCCAGTCAGGCCTGCCCACCCCCTTGCCAGAGGTGGACAGGCCGCCGAGCTTGATCCCATGGGCGGATCCTGGCCGCAAGGGGCGCGTTCGAAAGCCACTGCTCAGGGCATTGTGGGGATACCGGGTGCGCGTCTGCGCGTGGGGAACTGGGCGCGCTATGGTCCGCGCAGTATTCCTGTAAAGCGCCCGTTCAAACGCGATATAGCGCCGCCAATACATACCGGAATCTTGACTTTTTGGCGTCGATTTGTAGCCCTTGTAAATACGCACAAAACGCGCCCAGTGCGACGCCGATGCGCAAATTAATGAGTGAGCTATGAACCAGGCAGTTTGCCCTGGGTGCAGGTGTTGAGTACACCTTCCTAATTGGGATGTGGCAGGGCGGGAGCCAAAGCGCCGGTGGGAGGGGCTATCCGGATGTCCGGGGAGCTCGGATTGATGAGATAGAGGCCTTATCTATAAGAGATAAGCCACTGGAGAGTGCCGGGCACTGATAACAGCGCTTCCGGGGCTGCCTGCCATATTTGGCAGGTGCCGGGCAGATGCCTCGGGCCCCCGGGGTGTTCGTGATACATTACGAACCGGAACGGTTTATAATGTAATGCGCCGCAGGCATATAAACGGTTTATAATACATTAAAACTACAACAGGGGCTGGGAGAGCCAGTTCACTAGTTCGAACAACAGCTGTAAGACTGTTCGGTTGTCGCGGAGAGGCAGCAGTCCTTCGAAAGCAGGTATGGAGACCTGAGCGACGATTAGGTCGCGAGCGTCGGCAGATGACAGCGGTGTACTCACGATGAGGTAGTCTTCAAAGTCGCGCGCGGCCACGCGGTTTTGGCAAGATACGTTCTTCCTGAACCGCCGTATCGTGTCCCGTCCGAATGTTGGCATAAGACGCATCCTAAAGGTCATTGTTAGATATGAACGGTACATGTACAAATGGCAGACGTACCTGCGGTCAAACTCTTGCACGGCAGCGGGACCTTGGGCGTGCAGCAGTCGAATGAGATGTGCGAAGGTCCCTTTCCGATACCCCGAGCTCGAACTCGTGCATCAAGTCCGGT
>NW_007360462.1:0-2980 GCF_000271585.1 Trametes versicolor FP-101664 SS1
AGCACGACCTCATGAACCTCCGAATGAGCGACAACCACCGGATCGCGAAGTACATCACCCAGTTCACGCGCCTCGCGACTCAGGTCCGGTGGGGAAACGCCCCGCTCCGTTACCGTTTCTATGACGGTCTTCCAAACCGTCTGAAGGACCGGATTTCGGAGGTCGGAAAGCCTACGACGCTCGTCGGGCTTCGCGACTTGGCCCAGTCTATCGACAACCGGTACTGGGAGCGCAAGACCGAGCAAAGCCGGGACTCCGGGACCTCTAAGTCCGGAGGGAAGTCCGGCTCCTCGGACTCGAAGCCGCAGCAGTCGTCCAAGCCTTCCACCTCCAACTCCGGGTCCTCCAACTCTGGAACCCCGAAAGCGACCTCCTCTTCCGGCCACAAGCAGGCGGCCAAGACTCCGGCCAAGCCCTACGCCGACAAGCTGGGCAAGGACGGCAAGTTGACGGCCGAGGAACGTCAGCGGCGGTTCACCAACAACCTCTGCCTGTTCTGCGGAGGTGCCGGACATTCGGCCAACGCGTGCCCGAAGAAGTCCTCCTCCGCCGCCAAAAGCCGAGCCGCGCAGGCCAAGGCCGCGCCAGCTCCGGCTGGAGGAGCGCAAGTTGAGGCTCCCGCGGAGCCAAAAAACTAGTCCGCAGTCCTCCGAACTCCGCGCCCTCGGAGGATTGCGTTGACTTCTCCGGCGCGGAGACCTGCCTCCGACTCAACGCGTCCGCTCTTTCCGACCCCTTGTCTCTCCATATCGATCTCTTCTCCGACTCCGTTCCCACTCCGTTCCGTACCCTCATAGACTCCGGTTCCTCGCATTGCTTCGTGGACTCCGAGTTCACGGAGAAGCACGGAATTCCGACCGTTTCCATTTCTCCGATACGTCTTCAGCTCTTCGATGGCACGTCCAACCAGATTATTACTAGGACTGTCAATTTACCTCTGCATTTTCCCTCGGGAGAGGTCATCTCCGTCGACTTTTATGTCACCCCGCTCGACAAGTCCGTCTCCGCCGTACTGGGATACAGCTGGCTCTCCGACTACAATCCGCTGATTGACTGGAAGAAGCGTAGCATCCAATTCCGGACCGCGCCGACGACTCGTCCCCCTTCCGAACCCGCTCGGGAGTCAACTCCGACTCCGAGCCCTCCAGAGGACATCCCGGGCCCTCTGCCTCCGACCTCCCCGACCGGACCCCGGGTCTCCCTGATCAACGCCGCCGCGTTCGCACGCGCCTGCAAGATCCCCGGCTCCGAGAGTTTCACGCTCAATCTGGCCTCGTCCGACTCTGCTTTCGCTCGGAGCTCGTCCATCTCGGAAGCTCCCCCAGACCTCTCCGGAATTCCGGAGGAGTACCACGAGTTTGCGGACGTCTTCAGCAAGTCGCAGGCGGACATTCTGCCGGAACACCGCTCGTACGACCTCAAAATCACCCTCGAGGACGGCGGAGTTCCGCCTCTCGGCCCGATCTACTCGCTTTCCAAGCTCGAGCTGGACACCCTCCGCGAGTACATCGACGAGAACCTCCGCTCGGGGTTCATTCGCCCGTCGAACTCCCCCTGCGGAGCTCCGGTCCTCTTTGTCAAGAAGAAGGACGGCTCTCTCCGTCTCTGCGTGGACTACCGGGGTTTGAATAAGATCACCCGGAAGGACCGCTACCCGCTTCCGCTCATCTCGGACCTCCTGGACACGCCTCGGAAGGCCCGGATTTACACCAAAATCGACCTCCGACACGCCTACAACCTAGTCCGGATCGCCCCCGGAGATGAGTGGAAGACGGCTTTCCGCACGCGCTACGGATCCTTCGAGTGGCTCATGATGCCGTTCGGACTTTCCAACGCCCCCGCGGCTTTTCAACGCTTCGTGAACGAGGTGTTTGCGGACCTCCTCGACGTCACAGTGGTCGTCTACTTAGACGATATCCTCGTCTACTCCGACAACCCCGAGGACCACCCGAAACACGTCAAAGAGGTACTCCGACGCCTCCGAAAGCACAAACTCTACGCTCGTGCCGACAAGTGCGAGTTCCACGCCGACTCCGTCGAGTACCTCGGCTATATCCTCGGCCCCGACGGACTCACCATGGCGGAGTCCAAGGTCCGCGCGATCCTGGAGTGGCCGGAACCCCGCAAAGTCCGAGACGTTCAGTCGTTTCTGGGCTTCGCTAACTTCTACCGGCGTTTCATCCACAACTACTCCGAGATCGTCGTACCTCTCACCCGCCTAACTCGGAAGTCCGTTCCGTGGGTTTTCTCCGAGGACTGCCGGAAGGCCTTCAACGCTCTCAAGCAAGCCTTCACCGCTGCTCCGGTACTCCGACACTGGGAGCCGGACCACCCTCTGACTGTCGAAACCGACGCCTCGGACTACGCCATCGCCGGAATCCTCTCCATTACCTCGGAGTCCGGCGAACTCCACCCCGTCGCTTTCCATTCCCGCACTCTCACCGGCGCGGAGTTGAACTACGACACTCACGATAAGGAACTCCTGGCGATCTTCGAGTCGTTCAAGTCCTGGCGGCACTACCTCGAAGGATCTCCGACTCCGGTAGACGTCGTTACGGACCACAAGAACCTGGAGTACTTCGCCACCACCAAACTCCTGACCCGCCGGCAAGCCCGGTGGTCGGAGTTCCTGTCCCAGTTCAACCTCGTAATCCGATTCCGCCCCGGACGGTTAGGCGCGAAACCCGACGCACTCACGCGCCGTTGGGATGTCTACCCAAAAGAGGGGGATAGTGACTACTCCGTCGTCAACCCACACAACTTCCGACCGGTTTTCACCCAGGAGCAACTCGCAGCCTCACTCCGAGCGACGATACTCCGAGAACCGGTCCTCCGAGCCTCTTACCTCCTCGACGACCAACAACTCCGCGCGGACATTCTCTCCGCGACTTCCACCCCGAATCCCGACCCCGAACTCGCCGCAGCCTTGCAATACGCCTCCAAAGGTAACCCACGCTGGTTCAAAGGACGACGCGGGTTT
>NW_007360463.1:0-2979 GCF_000271585.1 Trametes versicolor FP-101664 SS1
TTTCAACTAGAACCATTGTTTCCACTGGTTGCATTAAATCATGAGCAGATCAAAAAATCCACCACAGCTGGATATTTGTTGGCAGACAAGAACAAGTTTGGTGAAATAGCCAACCGGCTTCTGAACATCAAAGACTCCACCCTGGCAGACATTATTCAACGGCTAAGCACAGGATCTATGAAACCAGAGACTGAAGATGAAAAGGCTTGCTTCAAAATATTGAATGACCTTGATCATGTCAATTATAAGGTGCAGGGGTCAATCACAAGCAAGAAATATATGCGCAATGAAATATGGTCACTAGTCTCCTACCTCGGTGCACCTTCATGGTTTGTGACCTTTGCTCCTGCTGATGTCAAGCACCCTGTGGCCCTGTATTTTGCAGACACCAATCTGAAATTTGTACCCGAGTTCAGAGACAAGAATGAGCGCCTGCGGTTGATTGCAAATAATCCAGTGGCGGGTGCACGCTTCTTCAAAATGATGGTAGATTTATTTATCAAGCATGTTCTTGGGGTGGGATTGGATCGACCAGGGCTGTATGGCGAAACATCAGGATATTATGGGACAGTGGAGCAACAGGGTCGGCTAACACTGCACATGCATATGCTTATCTGGATTAAAAATTCCCTTACACCCCAGGAAATTCGAGATAAAATCATGGATCCAAAGTCAGACTTCCAGAAGGCCATGGTAGAGTATCTAGAGAGTGTGCACATGGGTGAATTCATGACAGGCAGCATGGAGAGTGTGAAGCAGAACATAGCAGAGGAAGATCACAAAAATCCATCCAGGGTCCCACCCACAGAGACATTGCCAGAGCCACCACCCAGAAAGTGTGACCACTCTACCAAAGCAGATTGTGATCAGTGTCAGAAGCATACATCCTGGTGGACTAGATTCAAGCAGACAGTGGATGAAATTTTATATCTGTCGAACAGGCACACATGTCGGGCATCCTCAAAGAAAGACAAGGCTGATCTGGATAAATCTGACAAACCTGGATTTGATAATCGTGGCTGTACAGACAAAAATGGAAATTGCAAAGCCCGGTTCCCCAGAGAGACCCATCCAGAGACTGTGGTAGACCCAAGCACTGGTGCACTAATCATGAAGAAAGGAGAGGCCTGGATCAATACCATCACACCTGCAGTCACATATCTCATGCGCGGGAACACTGATGTCACTTCTCTGCTGTCGGGCACTGCCATCAAGTCTGTCATAGCCTATGTTGCTGATTACATAACCAAGACCCCACTCAAAACCCATGTCATGTTCCAGTCTATCCAGCAAGTGTTTGAGCGCAATGTGGAGTTGTTAGGCAGTCAGAAGTCTACCAAAGAGAAGGCCCGATCCCTGATCACCAAGATAGTAAACTCGCTGACTGCATGCTCTGAAATTGGTGGACCCATGGCAGCCATGTATCTGCTCAAGCATCCAGACCACTACAAGAGCCACAAATTCCGCACCTGTTTCTGGAGAGGATATGTGTATGAGGTGATGCATGCATGGGAGGACTCTGCCAAGATTGCCGAGGAAGGGACCACCAAAGTCATGCTCGGACTTTCAGGAACATCCAAGCGGATCATAGCACTGTCACCTGTACAGGACTATATATGGCGACCCACTGAGTACGAGCACATGTCACTATATGATTGGGTCAGACTGGCAGACAAGCAGCGGATCACATACCGTAAAAAGGGCCCCAAAAAATCTGAAGAGCATATTGATGAGCATGCAGATGTGGACTCGGAGTTTGAGGACAACTATGATGTCAGTGATGCAGAATTGAAGGGTGCTGGAGTCAGTGAAGAGGAAGAGGAATCTGAGGATGAACTTTTGCTCACAAAGACATCAAACCAGGAGCTTGAAGCAGATAGCGCACCTAAGCCCAGGAAATCCAGGTCAAAATATGTGCAGTTCCATGAAAATCATCCCCAGTATGACACCCATCATGTGAAGCTGCTGGATGAGTCTGAGGCATATGTTCCCAACTTTATTGGTGGTTCACTCCCCAGAAGAGATGCAGGCAACCGTGAACAATATTGCATGACCATGCTCACACTCTTCAAGCCTTGGCGCACAGGACAGGATCTGAGACCAAGCCAGGATGTGCTCTGGGATGATGTGTTCAATGGCTATTCATTCTCAGAGCGGCAGCTGGAGGTCATGAAATTCTTTCATATCAAATATGAGTGCAATGATGCCAGGGACGACTATTCTGCTGCTCGCAAAAAGGGAGGAAAGACTGGTCCTTCACCATTCAACATGGATAATGCCACCCTGGATGACCTGGACACCCAGTATTATAATGATGATGGGGAACTCAACATCAGCGAGATTGAGGAGATGGTGCTGCGGACCAATGACTGGACAGAGCTGAGCAATGCAGAAATAAGCAGACGCACACAGATGCTGCAGGCTGAACAAATCATCCAGGCTTCAGGCTGGCTAGACCCCATGAAAGAGAAGAACACTTCTGAACTACCATCAAAGTTCAATAGCAAGGAAGATATGAGCTCTGCAGACTGGAAGAATGTGCTTGCTGCCAAGCGCCAAGAGATACTGGATGCCAGAGATGCCCAGGCTGCACTGAAGAAACCTGCCAATGCGAGTACTCTGCCAGTCAATGATGAAGTAAATGAGGTCAAGGTCATTGACAGGTCATACTATATGAGCAAAGCATTCAAGGCACAGGACCAGGAGGCTCAGGCGCTTATTGACACCACTGCCAAGGAATTCAGTCTGAATGAAGCACAGGAGAGAGCCTTCCATATTGTTGCAAACCATGCTGTAGAATCTAATGGCGAGCATCTCAAAATGTACCTCGGGGGCATGGCAGGGACAGGAAAGTCACAGGTCATTAAAGCTTTGACACACTTCTTTGCTGCTCGCCAGGAAAGCTACCGGGTTTATGTGCATGGCCCCGACTGATCTGCTGCAGCGCTTATTGGAGGATCTACATACCATTCCATGCTA
>NW_007360464.1:0-2971 GCF_000271585.1 Trametes versicolor FP-101664 SS1
GATCTCTGTGAGCGCGGGTGAGGGGGACAAGCATCAGGTCTGTCGGTGTCGCGTTTGACGGGGGAAACAGGATGGGCAAGCGGAGTGAGCGGAATGGCGCGTCGCGTTCGAGTGGGTCCATACCCCATAAGAAGGGTCCTTTGCGAAGATCACTCCTCTTGCGCTTGAGGGGGTGCGCGTCGTACGCGACTGATAGGACTGGTAGGTGGATTTGAGGGGGACCTGTCAAGCTGTATCCTGACAATGACATGGTGCTTGTTGCGTAAAAGACCCGTTCGATGGGTTGGTTGTGGTGGTGGTGGAGGTGGTGGAGGTGGTGGTACGTGCAAAGGCGGGGAGAGGACAATATTGTCCTGATATTGTTCCACTGGCATTCCGCGTCGCGCGGAGCCCTAACCCCTGTGCACACGCTCACGTGCCGCGGGCGCCTCGCCGCCGCATCCACTCTCTTCTAACCGCGTCTGCTCCAGCTGCAGCCCTCGCGGTCTCCACGATGACGCACGCGCTGCCATCGCTCTGGCAGCTCGAGTCCTCCTCCTCGAGTCGCCACCACGCTCTCTCGCAGCCCCGCGTTGACGTCTGAGCACACCGAGCTATTCAAGCACAACTCAAGTCTATTGATCTATCAATACAACATTCGCCGCCGTCTATCCCACCCTTCTGACTACCTACATACAGCGCCCGCGGGTGCGACTGCGCCCTGTACCCGGTACGTATGCGCTAGCCCGTCGGACAATGGCTTACCTTTGCCTGCAGATAGCCGCTCCCTGACTCGATCCTGGGACGCCTCTATCGCTGGCATACACGGCTGCACCCGCAGAGGCGTCCGGGACGTCTGCATCGGAGCTACCGCTCGTCGTATGTGTCCGAGCACCTACCTTACCAGATACATACCTGCCCCTTGCGACCACCTGCCCAGCGCAGCCCCCGCAGTCGTCTCTCAAACGGCGCGAGCCTGTGAATAGGTGCATCAGCGCGAACATCTCGCAGGACGCGACGGGAATACTCACCTCGTTTGCAGTACAACTACCACAGCAGCGACGACTTCCAGAGACAAGACGTCGCACCACGCCATTGACGAATTGCGGGCGACCCTGCAACGTCGTCAGCGCACTCCACACATGAGAGAAGGAAGGAGTACGTACCGCGTACCGGCAGCGGCACACCGCGCACTGCGCCTCTGCAGTCGCTCCAGACGAGGATGGGCACGGGACGATGGGCCTGCGACCTCGTCGACAGCGCCCACCACCACAGGACCGCACCGCGTCCGCGGCGTGCGTCGCAGGAGACGAAGACGAGAGGGGGACAAGAGGAAGAGGGGGGACAGGGCATGCAGCTCGACCCGGGTCCTCATGCACCCTAAGTACCTCTCCGCCCGCGCACGGACCTCCTCCGAAGCGATGTGGGACTCTTGGCCAGACGTCCGTGCTGGCACGATGCCCGGACACGACCCACACAACACCGCGGCGCCTCCGGATCATCCGCATTCGCGGTGAGTAATTCCGCCCGCACCGCCGCGCCGCGGGACGACGCTGACGCCCATTTGGCCCCCTAGTGTTTCGGACGGACGCGGCGCATACGCACGGCCGCCGCGCGCGCACCCTCGCATAGCCATCCGATCGGTGGGTGCCCGCTCGCTCGCATCTCGCCGCTCTGGGGCCGCTATTTCGCGAAAATACGAAAATACGACATTCCGCGCGCAGAACGTGCGGTGCGACTCCGTGTGTGCGATGGCGGCATCGTTCGAACACTCTGCGCCGGCCCTGCGATTGTGGAGGGCAACGGACGAGGTTCGTTTTTGGGTGCCAGAGACGGTCGAGGTCGACACGGTGCCGAAGGACGAAAATTGAAAGTTGTCGAATCGGCCCGCAAATGACAGCGCTGGTTGGAAACGGTTGTGAGCACTCGCCGTCGGAAGGACGCGTCCTGCGGAGGCGAGCCAATCGAGGTATGTCCAATTTACTGGCTTTGCCCCCGAAAACTCGTCGAAAATGACCTGGATTCCGTGCCCAGGCGGCCCTGTGTGCACAGAGCTCGCGCTGCATCCTCATGCATACACCCACGCAGCGGTTCGAGCGCGCCGCGCGATCCCTGAGAGTGAAGAACACTGGCGGCGGGCACCTACATGCGGTACACCGCGTCAGACTCGACCATCTCGCCGCCATTCAACGAAAACTCAAACTCGTCCAAATCACGCCCAAACGCAGGGGCATGTGCGAACCGTGCAGGAGCACCCGCCGTCCGAATGCCGCGCTCTGCGGCGCCGGGCTGACCGAGGTACGCGCGATTCTCTCGCACCCGTCCTCGAACTCGCCCGAGATTGACCCAAATGTCGGCCCGCAGGTGGCGCTGTGTGCACGGAACGGGTGTTGTGCGCTCGTGCTCGCGACGGCGCCGTCGTCCGCGCACGCTCCGCCGTCTCTGGGGCCGCTGGAGACGACGGACGAGGGGTCCGTCTTGGGCTCGAGGCCGGCCCGCTGCACGATGGCGAAATGCGAAAGTCGTCGAACGCACCCGCGAACGCAGGGGCTGGTGCGCAATGCTCTGGGGAGCGCGCCGTTCGAAGGACGCGTTCTGCGGAGGCGGAATGCGGGAGGTACGCGCGATTCGCTGTGTGCGCCGTCGAAATCGGTCGAAAGTGACATTTTTCGTTTTCTTCGCAGATCGCGTCGAGACGCGCAGAGCGTGCGCGGCCGTGCTCGCAGACGTCCGGTGGCCCATTTCGGAGGGCGCACGGGACGTTCGCGGCGGCACACCGACGGATCTCTGCGCGCGCAGCCCGCCCCCCGGGCCCCGATCTCCTCGACATCGACGATGGACACTGCGAGACAGTGCAGGCAGGGTGTACGAGCCAGGTCGACGAAGGTCCCGCCCGAGTTCGCGCACGTACAGGCGTCCGTAGGGTACCGAGTGCGGATGCGGTCGCGCACGTCGTCGTCTCGTGCACGCGCCGCGGATGCTCCGGAGCACT
>NW_007360465.1:0-2969 GCF_000271585.1 Trametes versicolor FP-101664 SS1
CGATAGTCTTGGACCATGCGGAGTTTCCCGTCCTTCTTCTTGACAAAGAAGACCGGTGAAGCCATGGGGGACTTAGAGGGGACGATGTAGCCCTTGCGAAGGTTCTCATTGAGGAAGGCGTCGAGCTCGGCTTGCTCGTTTACCGGCATCGGGTACACCTTGGAGCGGATGGTCTCGGGGGCGTCGGGCTTTAGATCGATGGTATGATCATATGGCTTATGCTCGGGTAGGCGCTCCGAATCCGGTTCTGAAAACACCTTGGCGTACTGCCGATATTCCTCGGGAACCATTTCGTCGAAGGTCTTCTTCGGCTTGGCCTGATGCGCTTCGGCGGCGAGCTCGGTGGAGTACGTGAACCCGGCGGCACACCAGAGTTCCTCCGTGGCTTCCTCAAGCACACCGTGCTTTTGCCAATGCCGGCGAAGGCGTCTGTTGGCCGCGATTTTCTCAAACGGGGGGGGATCGTCCTCGGGGGCCGCCGACCGGTCCTCCGTATCGACCTCGACCCTGCCGTTCGTCCAATCGATCTGCGGGTTGATCTTTCGCAGCCAGGGGAGCCCCAAGATCATGTCCTCCGGCCCAATGTTGGTGACTAAGAACTCGGTGCGCTCGGTGTGCGTGCCGATGCTGAGTTCAAGGCGGGCGTAATGGGTGATACTGCCGGCTTGGTTACGGGAGCCGTCAATATTATGAAGCGGGATGGCTCGGGCGAGGGGATGGATCATGACTCGATGCATGTCGACGAAGCGTTGATGGATGAATAGACCTGTGGCTCCAGAGTCTATCATGGCTACTGCAGCTACACTACGGTTTCGTCCTTTGACGTTCACACTGATACGGAAGTGAGAACTATTCACATCTATTTCCGGTATACTAAAAGTACAGGAGGCGACGAAATCATAGATAGACGAGGACGGGGGATGTGTGCGTAAACCTTCGGGCGGCGGCGTCGTAGCCTTATCGCGCGCCCGTTCTAAAAAGCCTGTTTCATCGCTTCGATCTGCGCGGCCAGCTGTCGCTGCCCTTCGAGGAGTTGGGCGATCACGTCGACCTGGCTGGCGGAGACAGTGGCCTCAGCGGCGGCTGCGGTGTCCGAGGGTGCCTCCTCGGTCGCTGCCACACGCTGCTTCTTCGGCTGCCCCATGAACTTGCTCTGGCAGACCACCTCTCGATGGCCTGTCCTTCCGCACCAGGCACAGATGTCGCGCTCGTGATTGCCGTCGCGTTTGCTGTGGGCGGTGGAGCCGCAACCAAAGCACTTGCCTGTCATCGACTTGATGAAGGCTTCGCGCGAGTGCGTTCCATCAATGTCCATTGCGTTGGGGTCTTTCGCGACGAATGGGGCGGCGGAAGTGGTGGCCGGGGGAAGCCGGGGGGAGGGGACGCTTTTGCCTTGTTCGCGGGCTTTCTCAGCCCTGCGCTGGCGAATGCGGACGTCGAGCTCCGTCGCCACGGTTAGGAGCTCGTCTAGGGTGCCGATGGGCTTGGCGGTGTGCACGAGCTCGTCCTTGATGCTGCTGGAGAGGTGCTCATAAAAGCGGTCGCGGAGGTCGGCCGCCGAGTAGCCCGTTCGGCTCATCAGCTCTTTGAACTTGGCGGCGTATTCGGGGACCGTCTTGCTTCCTTGCCAGAGTGTGCGGAGCGCGTCCTTGGCATCGACCGCTTCGTTGGAAGTTTCGAAGCGGGAGCGGAAGTCGGCCTTGAAGGTGGCCCAGGTGTCCTGGAATGGCCGTTTGGCGACCTCGGCCTCAGCCACTGTTTCGAGGTATGGGGTGGCCCAGATGGCCGCTTCGTCCTGCAGGAAGGTCAGGGCGGAGACAATCCACTTCCTTTCGTCGGGAGCGTACGTGCCGTCTGCCTGCGCGTTGTTGAGGAGGCTGCCCGTGGTCATTGTGTAGGTGCTGAACGCGGCGAGGAAGCGGCGGGCATCGGCGCTCGAACTACCCTTGAACGGCATGGGTTTCTGGAGGGCTTTGTCAAGGGTGCGCTCCGTCGCCCCCTGCTGGCGATTGTTGACAGTGGTAGTGAGGGTGGTGAGGGCCTGCGTGAGGGCGGTGAGGGCCTGCTGCATCTGGGTCTGGCCCGCGATGAGCGCGTTGATCGTCTCTTGGGACATAGTGGGAACTGGGGGCGTGGGTGGAGCTTCGGGGGAGGGGGCGCGTACCGGTGATACGGGACGAGTGAGTGGTGCCGGGGTTGGTGCCCGGGTGCTTGGAAGGGGAATAGATTCCGGGATAAGCCCGCGGATCTGGTCGAGGGTGGTGGGGTGGAAGCGAGGGAGGTTTTCCGAGGCGAGTCGTTGTGGGGCGGTGATGGAGAAGAGGCGGTTGGGGCACGGAAAACTATCGCAGTCGTTCCACAGGTTCTCCCCTGGCTCGTAGTAGCAGTCGGTTTGGTCTATGTGGTCGTAACCGTGCTGCTTGTTGTGGCACTCAAGATCCAGGGTGTCCACTCCCGATCTCGGGATGTTATCCGCAGTCTCGCTACCCGACGCTGTCTGCTCAGCCTCCTCGGCCTATTGCTGCGTCCTTTTACCACAAGGGACACGAGCCCAAGGGTAACCTGCCTTGGCTTCCTGTTGCCGCTTTTCTATGCCTCCTACACCCGAAGGTGCACCCGTTACAGTCAACACCGGATTTTACACTGCGGGTCAGGCAGATTCCGCGTATTGTACCAATCAGAAGATCGGCAAGCCAAGGGTTGCGCCCTGACCACTACTCCGGGGTGACAAAGCGCGTGCGCGAGGAGGGACCAACACAGGGGGTGATCACGAACGGAATGGACTTACACGTGAGGGAAGATCTGGTCGGCAGATCTCCGGCACGGTGGGGGATCTTGACCTAATGTCGCGGAGCTAGACTCGACGCGACCAGGCAACGCCTACAACAAAGAAACTAATACGATCTAACTCAAGGGCGGCGAGCGCGAAGGCTTGCTAACGCCGAGCGTAGACTTTCAAGTCAATCTAG
>NW_007360466.1:0-2933 GCF_000271585.1 Trametes versicolor FP-101664 SS1
AGAGCATCTCTGTGTGTGCACTCTAGAACGGAAGCAGGAGGTGGGCGCAACAGAGCATGCCCTGCACGCCGGGCCCTCTGTGTGTGCACTCCAGAACGGAAGCAGGAGGCAGGCGCTGATGTGCGCGCACTGTGCCTGCTGCCCGCCGCGGTGTGGGCATCGCTCTCGAGCTCAACTGCCCCAACACCTACCTCTACGCAGGTGTCAGGCCCTGACTTGGGCCCCGATGATGTGCCCGTTATTGCCCCACTGTTGGCTGGCCCTTGTTTTTGCGTTTCGATCCCTTGCGGATCAGCGAGTATGCAACTTTGCAGCCTCGCGCCTTCGCAGTTCTGCGTCTTGGCAGTTCCGCATCTTGGCAGTTCTGCATCTTGGCAGTTCTGCAGTCTGTATCACAGCTGTGGAAGCCTCAGGGCAAACCGCAAGGCCTTATCTTGGGCATGGCAGCGAGACCTAGGCAGACACGCGCGGACGAGTCTGAGCTGGCGGTCCACTAGATTGTCTGGTAGCAGTCCACGCAAACGCAGTCGTGCCATTTTGCAGGGCCGGTCCCCTCTGTTACCAAAATTCCACACCAACTTCCTGATGCTTCACGGAGTTTTCCACACTTCCTGTAAGTACCTACACCTACAGGCTCTGTTAATTCAGACTAGATGTCTGTGCCTGTGCTCCGCATGGGCTTCCCCCATCTGAATGCCACACATCAGCCTCCCGTGAGACATTGAGGTACAGCGAAAGCTCCCTCAAGATAGTATACTCACAATTGGTCCGAAATGAGAGCACCCGTGGTGCCAGTGGGCGCTGTAACTCCCTAGGCCCATTTGCGAGACTATCGATCGCACGTCAGGCTCCTGCATGGCCTGTTGCCCAGTTTGACTGGAGGCATGTCGCGCCGCAGGCCGCACTGGAGTTGGGGTGCCCGCGTTGGAGGCCCGGGTCGAAGCCACTCGCGCCAGGGCGGAGGAGGAATGGACGCGGCTGCGCGGGGCGTGCCCCGGGGCGGTAATACGCTCAAGAGAGATAGTGGCGCAGAGCGCGACAGCGCGATCGTACCCACCGCACGCTGCTCGAGGCATGCCTCGATCACGACGTCGCACAGGCCAAGTAGGTCGGCCCCGAGTACCGTTGCGTAGATAGGACACTGTACATAGTCAACAGGGGGTCCAGGAGACTCCCCAGAAAACTCCCACTCCCTTCCCTCTAAACCTCGGCCCCGCTTGTCAACGTCTGTGGACGTCTTGTCGCGTTTGGCTTATTGGTGAGTTACGCTCCGCTCTCGACCAAGTGTAAAGGATCGTCGACTGCGTCTGCGCTGCGTCCGCGTCCGTCCTGCGTCTGCGTTTGCGCCTGCGCCCTTGACTGCGTCCGCATCTGCGTCTGCGGTTGTGTCCGCGTCCGTGTCGGCGGTTGCGTCCGCGTCCGTGTCTGCGGCTGCATCTACGAGTGCGACGAGATATATTGGCCCGCAGTGTAGCAGAGTCGGCGGTATCGCAGCGCACACGGCCGTGGTCACCCATCCTAGGGAACTCGAGCCCTTACTCTCCCTCATCACCCCTTTCTCAGACGTCCTCTCCCCCTCGGCTATCGGCCGTCGATGCACGTCTAGACACATCAGTGTCGGGGTGCAGTATCCGCAAGGGAGTCCGCGTCGGGGCGGTCTGAGCTCGAGAGCGGTGCCCACGCCGTGGCGAGCGGCAGGCACAGTGAGTGTGCATCACCGTTATGGGAGACTTGAGTGCATCAGCGCAACAGAGTGTGTCCTGCACGTCGGGCTCTCTGTGTGTGCACTCCGCAGCGGGAATTTGGAGAAGGCTTCATGCTGTCCCTGACTGTACTGCAAGTTTGACAGTTCATTTATGCATAATACCCACATTCACAAAGAATGTCCACAGCTCTACCATGCAATCTCCTCTGGAACCGGCTTGCCCGCCAACTTGCACCAAACATTCCACCAATCCTTCAATGCAGCTTCACCTATTTCGCGTTCAGGCCTATTCACCCCATTCCCCTTCTCTTCCAGGTAGGCACTGAGTTTTAAGATAATGTTCTGGTGCAGGCGTGTGATTAATCTGGTAAAGGTGTCCTTCTATAAAGAGATGTGTTAACGAAGAAGCATATGCAGTTTAGACCACATACCCCAAGTGTTTTATGCACATAGTGCACCATCTCTTGAAACTCGCCAGGGCTGTGTTTGTAAAGCTTACGAAAGGATGCCGCATCCGTTGCCATTAGTGTGATAGCACCTATCAGGGAGTCTTCATCTTGAGAGGCTGGTTTTTTTGCAATGGCGAGCAGAATGTTCAGTGAATAGGCATGCCTATCGCCAGTAGAAGAACCAGCAGGACCGCCAGCAAGTAAAGGCCTGAGCAGGATTGGTTGGGTGTTGCTAGGGTTCCTGCGCACTGTCGGACTGTTGAGATTCAGGTTAGGCCGGGTTGGGTACAACTGCCGCTTCGGAGTTTGGGATGCTGGAGCCTGTCCATTCAAGTTCATGCTGCTTGCGAGGGTCCAGGCCATTTCTTGTGTAGGTTCAAGCCAATGGTATCAGATTGATGAAATCCATTCAGATCAGGGGGATATGTACACACCTTCGGCGGCACGAGTGTTGCTATGCGGCAAAAACTGCGGCACAGGAGGTGACCTGAGGACATATGGCATGTGCAGTTGTCCGCCCGCTGTGAAGCTGTAAGTTTGGTAGACCGGCACTGCCAGCTAGGAAGCCACATACAATGATCTTGCTCTATGTTTCCCGTAACCATAAAGGGGTCTGACATATACACCAGAACCCAATTTATATTTATAGTACTCGGGACACAGGCACCTCAAGCAGGAACAGACTAAGCATTTTGAAACATACCTCATCAGCGAGCCAACTGTTCAGAGTCGCAACTGTTAGGCTGCTATACCAGGACGAGATATGTGCAGCTTACATC
>NW_007360467.1:0-2922 GCF_000271585.1 Trametes versicolor FP-101664 SS1
CCCCTCGGCCTCGGAGCGCTCCCGCTCCTACACCCGCAACCGCTCGGCGAGTCGCACGCCGTCGATCGACTCGCTCGACACGGCTTCATCCTCGGAGGCGCCTGCAACCCCGCGCATGCACAACAACGTGCTCGCGCACGAGCTGCCGTCGCTCGACGATCTCGAGCGTGCCTCGCGCTTCCGCGTGCAGAGCACGTGTACGCACTGTCATCGCGCAGGCTCGAACTTCCCGAGCTGCGCGAAGTGCGGCGAGCGTTGGTGCTCGCGCGAGTGCCGGCGCGCATCGACAAGTGTGCACGCGCACGCTTGTCACGGACGCGCTGCGAGCGCGTGAGCCCGGGCCTCACAGAGAGGGGGCTATCACTGTCAACCTCCAGGGCAGCGGCGAAGACGGAGGGGACGATAAAGGGCCTGGGTGCATACTCAGACTATGACACTAGAGTAGAGTTCCAGCATAGGGCCGGGGACAGTACATACATACAACTGCGCGGGTTGTGCGGGCTTGGTGACAGGATCGCCGAGGCGCGTCGACTAGTGCTGGATATCATATGATCTGTATCGCTAGTGCCATTACTGCATATACATTCCATTCTCATGCACGTCTGGACGGCGATAGTGACGGCGTTCTCATGAGACGGGCTCTCGAAGTTCGAACGGCTGTTCCTCTCGGCGGGGGTGGGACAACGATGAGACGCGATGAGCAGTAGTGCGCGAGATGTAGCTCCAGTGCCGTATTTCGCCTTTGAGCGGTAGACGGGTATAATACGTCGAAGGTCGTCGACTTGGGCAAAATGTCGATTCAGCGGAAGACGGTAAGTGCGCCCCGGGTAGCGTTTCTTTCTCTTTCCAGCCAAGTAGCCTATGTATGGGGTATCTTAATATATCATACCGGAATCTCTTGTTAGGATGTTCTGGCAATTGCATTTGTCCTAGTAATTGTAGCAAAACCTGGCAAGATTTCCGTTCCCACTGCCGCCACGCCGCCTCTGATCACCAAACTTTATGTGGGTAGTTCCTTGTTGAATGTTCAAGGTGGTCCAAGAATGCTTTTGCATACGCGTCATGCACGCCGTCCCACTAACATTAATCAGGGAAACGGAGAGAGGATATGATCATACGCAGGACGTTTGAACACTCCCGAGTCATAGGTTGCACCAGCTGCGTGTAGTACTGAAATCGCGATGGCTACGAACCCGGGATTGTCACTCTTCAGCTCGATACTGATAACTCGTGCCTTCACGAGACACGGCCTGATATGAGGCAGTAGATATCCAATGGTTTGCCCTGAAAGATCGGCTGTCCCAGAGTATCGTAGAGGGGATATATTTCTGGAGTGGCTAACGTTGCAGAACCGGCTGTCACAAATGATGGTGTTTGTACATGCCATTCTCATGCACGTCTGAGCTGCAGGGGTAGACTCAGAAGTTCCCATAAGACGGGCCTCCGCACCGTTGTTTCTCTCGGCATGGCACGGGACAACGATGGGACGCGATGGGTTCGCCACGAGATGGCTGCCGTATTTCGTCTTCTGGCGATGAGCGCGGGTACAATACGTCGAAGGACGTCTACTTGGGTAAAATCGCGACCGCGACCTAGACTGCGGCAGAAGACGGCAAGTGCTCCCCGAGATGCTGTGAGTAGCGTGATTTCCACATAGGCCTCCCGCGAGGCAAGCAGACCACACCCGTTCAGGAGGAGCTCCGGGTCTAGCGGAGAGACTCCGTGATACATGCCTAATTGGCGGAGGGACGGATAGCACAATCGGCGGATAGGAGCTGCCCGAGTCGTGTGGGCGCACTCATTCGTTATCATATTGTCTGTTTGTGGTCATTCGCATACTCGCTCTGTGAAAGATGTGTCGCCAGCGCAGATGTCACCGTATTAATATCTGCTCTGTTCCCGTGCTATCGCTTAGCGCAGAGATTAGTGGTCGTGTGCCACCCGTCCACCAATAGAATTGTGTGCACGGCGAAGGCGGCAACGTTCGTTCTGTTCTGCGGTCAACAGGACAGAAGCCGTAGACACGATTGTACGTACGGCGCTGGACGTCGCAGATAAGGGGGATGCGCTGGGGCCTACTGGAGCATGGCGAAGGGCGGCGACTGTTGGAGCGTCTGGAGCGCGGCGTCGGTGAGTTTTCGAATAAAATTCGAGGGCGAGTTCGTTAGGAGCATTCGACGCAGCGCTCTCCCCGCGTTCTGCATTTTATCGAGGATAGCTGGTGTTTTGCCGGCGGGGAGGATGAGCTGGGCGATCGGGGCTCGAGCGCGGAGTCGCGGCAGAACGGATCGCTCGATCGATTCAGGGCCAGACGCCCGCCCGTCGCAGGGGAAGCTTACATTTAGGCGCCCGGAGCTCGCCTCGGTCGTGTGACGCTCTTTTCGATCTTTGCGATCGCCCTCGTCGATGCTGCTCACGTCCACTCGGTGTCCTGTCCTGTCCTGGCTCTCGCTCGCTGCCCTGCGCCTGCCCGCTCTCTCTCCTGCGCCAGCGCCTATTCCGCCGCTCGCCGCTCGCTCGACACTCAATTCACGTCGATCGCACACTCGTCTCGCGGTCCTCGTCTGCGCTCCCCCACCTCCAGCCGCTCGCCCCTCCCAGATGCCCTGTGTCCTCCCCTCCCTCGTCCCCCTCGCCCGTCCCGTCATCTCGTCTGGCGGGTGCGACAAGTACTTAGATAGTGCGCCAATCGAACTTCATGTGTGTTCTCACCTCCGCCCTGCCACAGCTCCGCTCACAGCAGCGCATTTACAGCCCTAGAAACGCGTATTTTGCACCTTCCCGCCGGGCGAGTGCACAAATCCGGCGTGTAGCTCGCCCAAATGGCGTGTATGCGTCGCCCCGACACGCCCCTGTAACCGTTCGCGGTATGGAGCCATGGTCATGCGCCAAATACGAATGCGGCAGCCTGTGCACACACGC
>NW_007360468.1:0-2902 GCF_000271585.1 Trametes versicolor FP-101664 SS1
GTATGACCTGTCAATGACCTTGACCTCATTGACTTCATCATTGACTGGCAGTGTACTCGCATTGGCAGGTCTCTTCAGTGCAGCCTGGGCATCTCTGGCATCCAGTATCTCTTGGCGCTTGGCAGCAAGCACATTCTTCCAGTCTGCAGAGCTCATATCTTCCTTGCTGTTGAACTTTGATGGCAGTTCAGAAGTGTTCTTCTCTTTCATGGGGTCTAGCCAGCCTGAAGCCTGGATGATTTGTTCGGCCTGCAGCATCTGTGTGCGTCTGCTTATTTCTGCATTGCTCAGCTCTGTCCAGTCATTGGTCCGCAGCACCATCTCCTCAATCTCGCTGATGTTGAGTTCCCCATCATCATTATAATACTGTGTGTCCAGGTCATCCAGGGTGGCATTATCCATGTTGAATGGTGGACATACACGGCCACATAATGTGTGTGATTTGCAAAATTGCCGCTCTCACCAGTCAATCTACACATGCTTGTCCAGAGGATCTACATACAATGGGACCATTATTGTGCAGCCCATTTGACCCAAGAAAGCTGACTGGTGGAATATCTGGAAGTCTGTGTCAGGAGTTCAGAGAGCTTGAGTTGCTGGATGAAATCACCAAGCTGCGCTATCTGGGCAACAGAAAATCTTTCCTACTCATCTCAATTCACATTGCAACTGCTAGACACCCAAGTAAGTAATGGGAGTAAGGCCATGGTAAGCATCAGCTTGAGGCCAAAACTTACCCACTCCTGTGCAAAGAAATTCATGGCAGGTGCTGCTCCACATAAGCACAATGAAGCAGGTCCGTCGCTGGTTGATGGCCTAATTGACGTTATTGTTGATGCATTGCACATCTTCAGTGTTGTAGGCAAAGCCACTGGACAGGACAATGCAACAGTTATGGTCCCAGCTCAGCCAGCCACAGCTGCCCCCAGTGCTTGCTCCTCCGGTCCAGGCTCCCCCTCTTGTGAAGGCCATCTCCTTGGTGCAGGCTGCCCCTCACGTGCCAGCTGCCACTGCTCCGGTGGATGTTGCTCGATGGGACAATGAAGCCAATGCCGCAGGTGTTTCCGAGGGTGTACACACTGCGGAAGGAGAAGGATGGCCAGTGCAAGCATAAGGAGTGGGCTTAGCCCAACCCAATTTATGTTGTGCTGCTTAGGCCGCCAAGACTGAGCCCCAGATAAGTGAAGAGAAGGTAAAGCAGGAGCGAGAGGGCCATGAGGGCCGGAGAGAACAACCAGGGGGTTGAAAGGACATTGAGGAGGAGGTGGGAGGCAAGGAGCTCACAGTGTGAGATGGCATACATGAACATGCTGTCTCCCCTGTCTTATCACCCCTGTTTCACTGTGAAATGCTTCCCACTGCGGTATCCTAGTTGGATAAATGTATGTGAAGAATGTCAAAGGAATTCACAAGGCCATGGAGTATATATAGTGCAGGGCATTTGTGTGAATATCTTCATTGGCCTCTGTCTCCCGCCCTTGACTCTGCTTAATGGGCTAATCCGCAGCAGATCCGGTACTGTTCACATGTGTGCTGCTAAGTAGTAAAACATGGTCACTCTGATCACATGGTCCCATGTGCATTTCTGTTCCAAATCACGACCTGGTATGATCCACATATCTGTGGGGTACTGTTTTGTGTGACAGGCAGCAAATAGATTCATCTTCCCCTCATAAATCACAGGTGAAACGGAAGGTATTTCCAATAACATGACCAATGTCCCGGTAATAGCAGATATCAAGCAATGCTGTGTGATAAAATATCAAAACACACTGAGGTCACTGACACTCAGTTTGCCAGATCAACCAATGGCTGTAATTCCCAGAACTATAGTTAATAATGTCAAAGATCGCATTCAAGCAACGCTGGGATATGGAGCCTTTGGCATGGTAGTGAATGCACAGGACATTGTGACTGGCAACCATTACTGCCCTGGAGAGCTCATAACATCTCACACAACAGCCTCACGCCTCACACCCTCTGGTCAAGGCTGTGCAAATCAAGTGAAAGATGAGTGGACATAATTGGGTGCCCTGATTACTGGACGGATATTTGCATCACACCACACCGCCATTCACAACAGAAATGCATGCTATCATATTTGATCAAAACAAGCATGTGTTATTTGAGATCAGAGTACACGAGAACAATGTAAAACCCCCTGCCGCACAGCGCCAAGGGATATTGCAGCATTTGGAGACTGAGGACAGATCCCTGGACAAGACGACATCCTGCTGACAGGGGTTGAACATGCTGTAGTGGTACAGGCCAAAAGTCATCCCTGTTGTGCATTCCTTGACAAAACAGAGCATGTCCATCTGCGAGGCTGACACCGCTCCCCGCTGCGCACCATATCTACCAGCCAGAGAATCAAGCCGTGCCAGCAGCAGCACACTAAGATTGATCTGTTCTACCACTGGGTGTGCCGCCGCCAGGTGTGCCCTCACCATTTGCCCATCTGTTGCACCAGTTGGGAGAGTTCATCATGGCAACACCATCTGCATCTCTTACCAGCCGAGTTGGGGCTGGGATTCCTGTTTACTCCTTACTCCCCTATGTTGTTGAACAAGCACCATCAGTCTATTAGTCAATTGCACATGACCGCTATGTTGCAGAGATTTGCAGGCAGTACAGCAACATGGTTGTGGCAAGCGCTGTAAGTATGGAATTATCTTACTTGGGTGGAGAGGGCCATGACTGGCAGGTCCGATTGATGAGGTGGAGGAAGGCGTAGCTTTCTGAAGGCTTCCAAGCTGTAATACTGCAATAATGATGGCTGGAGATATTCTCCTGATCCATAGCTTTGTGGTGATACCACATTTGTTTGATTTGGTGAACATTGTGTGAGGTTGCCAAACATAGATGCTCAGAGCCAAACAGGTCACAGTAGAGTCATGTGACT
>NW_007360469.1:0-2890 GCF_000271585.1 Trametes versicolor FP-101664 SS1
GATGACCAGCTGCAATGCTGGAAGCTGCTCTGAAAAGGCTTGTGCAGCGTGCTCACGGTAGGCGCTTCCATCGCAATGTTCTCGCCCGAATGCAGAGGCTGGAACGACCTGAGTAGTGTTAACCAGCTATCAGTCTCTTCCGTGCACCGTCGAAGGTATTCCCATTGTCTTGCAAGAGCGCCAGCGCCAGCATCATCTGCAGTGGATCCCGATGGCCTGGAGCTACTGCTTGACGTGCTCGATAAGGCTGAAGCCGCCGAGGCAGAGGCAGGGCGAATTTGAGAAGGTACTGCTTGCTCTACCAGTGACGACTGAGCTGGAGCGCGCTGAGTGGTGGGCAATGAAGGCCCAGCAGCAGATGACCCGCCGGCAGCAGATGCCCCACCGGCAGCGGATGGCCCAGCGTCGGATGGCCCAGCGTCGGATGGCCCAGCGTCGGATGGCCCAGCGTCGGATGGCCTGGCAGTGGATGGACCAGCACTGGTAGACGACCCAGAAGGGAGTGGAACAGGCGTCGGACGACCTGAGGATAGATGTGTAGGGTTCAGATCCACAGGCAAGGATGGGAAAGACGTCGACGTTGACGTTGAGGCCACTGGCACAGCGGCAGGTGCCATAGAAGCAAATGCAGTAGGTGTCGGTGCCGTAGGCGTTGATGCAAAGGCACTGGGTTCTATGGATGGCAGGGTGAATGCAGATGGCGTGGGTGTTGTGGTCGTAAGGCTGGGTGGTAGCAGATCCAAAGCTGAGGTGCCGAAGAGATGTGACATGCTCTGAGAAGTCATGGGTTCCAGCGACGACACTGAGAACTGGGCATCTGAGTTATGAGAACCCTAATAGCTCCTAAGATCAGCCCAACGCCTTCAGCAGAAGATAAAAATTACTTACTTCGCCGCCGCTAGGCACAGAAAATTCCAGTGAGCGTGTGGCGTCCATCTGAGTCGGTCCCTGAGCCTCACATCCGGGCACACATGTTACAAGCCCATTCTCATCTACAACAATGAACTTAGCGGGCCAAGCCCGAAGCCCCAGGCAAAGGTGCAGAGGCCCAAAGGGACGCTCAGGGGAAGTGGCTACACGTTCACCAAGAGGGCCGATAACCACCCGTCGCACTGGAGCTAAAATGAAGGATGAGATGCTGCAAACCGAGTGTGACGAAGACGAGAATACTGACCCACTATGATCAACATCCTGTCAGCCTTGGGCGGTGAAGGCGCAGGAATCTTCTTTGCCAAGCGGATCACGGTGGAAACATCCAATTGACTGGAATGCGTAGAGGTGTGTGGGTGCAAAATGGAACCGCCACCGCCCTTCCTTCCGGTGTACGCCACGGTCAAGAACTGCCAGGCATGGTTGAATGTGGTGAAGTCCAGGACCGCCTCGGGAAGAACATCAATTCCTTCAACATTACGGAGCTCGAGACCATTCGTCTCCATGTGCTGCAGCAGACGTTGCTCGAGAAAGGGTGCGAAAATGTCGGTCATACGTGCCCTGATGCTGAATTCGAATGAAAGACCGATGCGGTCGAACCCTTTGATAAATTCTGTAGTTGAGGGGCTATCGGTGGGTGCTCGCAATCCGTACTTCGGCTTGAAGTAGACCCCAGTCTGCGTATGAGCACTTTCAGACGGCTTTTGTAGTTTAATCAGTACCAGTCGCACGGGAGGCAGAGTGAAACTTACGTCTTCAGTGTGGATACAAACAATGTAATTTGTAAGCGAGACAGCATTCTTGCTATTTCTGGGCAGACGCGAGCGACCACCTGATGCAAAGGCTGAGTCTGTACTAGCCCCTGGAACTGACGGAGGCGGAGAACTGTAGATTCCATGAGTTCTACCCGAACGAGTAGGCTCCGTGGTTGGCCACTGCTGTAACGTAGAGGCCCTTTCCATGAATGGTCTCCCTGATGATACTCCGGTATGGCGACTGAGCTGGGACGCGGAACCAGAGGCTGCAGAAAACCCGGAAGGCGGCGTCCATGGGCCGATGATTGTGTTACGATTGACAGGCTGAGACGAGGCATATCCTAGAAAGCCTGACGGGGATGGCGGCAGTGGTGCATGTGATGCGGTCACCGTTGATGGCGGTGCATGCATTGTAGGATTAGTAGAAGTCTCAGACAGCTGGGCCGATGGCATTGAAGGAGGCTGGACTCGGTGAACGCGGGCCTGGAAACATGATGAGCTGTGTTTATGCTCAGACGGACCAGAGCGCACATACCTGTGTTATAGAGCTCCCCGTAGGAGCACCACTCTGCTGCTGCACCGAGCTGCTTGCTCCTGAGCCGCTGGTTTGGGGCTCGGGGGATGGAAGATGAAGGAAGTACGGCTGTCCGCAGCGAACGCAAACACCCTGAGGATTGTCCGTATCTCTATCATTCATCTAACAAAAGTGAGTTTAATATCGGACTGCCTGGAATCGATGGCGGGCTACATACCGGGTAAAACCCGCTACCACTTTGGCATAGGCGAGGGGGCAATGCTGAGACCGCCGGAGCTGGACCATGTTCTTCGGCCGAGTGACCGCACGCACAATCCCCCCCCTGAAGGTTTTCCATGCTTCTCAACTGACTGCTAGGCTGTTTGTAAGTTAAGTCGGGGTGAGCGAAGCTAGTAAGGCCGTCAATGCTAATGGGACGTACTGGCATCGGGTAATGCTGTGGACATCCACATCTACGACAGCTTGTGGGGTAATGATGTGTGTCCTGATGAACTCTGAACCTGGAAGGCTGTAAGCCGCACAAAGAGAGGTCTTCAGTCTGTGAGAGAACGACTATGATTGCATAGTACTGTACCTGTAAGCCGCACAAAGAGAGGCTACAAGTACTAGTAAGTAAACATGTAAGGAAGCATAGGTAGTGTGGGACTTACTCTTCAGTCTGTGAGAGAAC
>NW_007360470.1:0-2885 GCF_000271585.1 Trametes versicolor FP-101664 SS1
CGCCTGGGGAGCCGCCGTACGCGATGTTGGGGCGGGGCAGGGCGACCTGGAATGTGTGTGGGAGGGCTGGGGTATGCATGCCGCACGTGTTTCGCACCGCTCGCGGGCGCAGGAGGAGGCGGGGCACGGTGTGTGCGCGTTTTGTCGAGATTGCCAATGAAATCGCCCGTGACGACGCCGATATTTTTTCCCCCGATCGCGCTGAAAATCGCTGGGTGTATGCGCCGAGGTGCACGGGGGCGCGGTGTCGTGTTTTCTAAGCGTTCCCGGGAGCCGTCGACGCGCGAGGTCGGGATCTTGCTGCAGGGCCGTCCTGCGGCAGCCTCTGCCACGCGCCCGTCGTCGTCGCACGCTTCGTGCAGCGCGTCGATCGGTGGAGAGCGGTCTTGAGTGCCTATTTACCGAGAAGAGCGGCCGAGAATCGGTCCGCGGCGTCGACAACTTGAATTTCTGGTGATGGGCGCTAAGAAAAAGCGGCGGTGTGAGCGCAGTTCGCGTCTGCAGAGGCTGGGAACGCGCCATACGCGAGAGCGGTACGGTATGCACCGCATCATTGGGTTCTTCGGCGCGTCGGCCATGGAGCGCGACGACGAATGGGCGGGAATGTCGGCGGGAGGTGCTGTAGGCCGGAGGACATGGCGGACGAACGACGTCGATGGCGCCTTCGTGCGCGCACAGGCGCCATCCTGGGTAGACTTCCGACCGCTCGCGAGCGTGCGAAGCGGGGGCGTGGCGAAATGCGGATGGGCCGTCGTGTTCTTGCGGGTGTGTTGGCGGAAGCGCCGATGACCGTTCCCGCGTCAATACTTGTGTGCTGCGCGAACGCCGGCGGGGGCGGGACGAGGGCGGCTGTATGCACGTTGTGGGCGTCGAAAACAGCCTGGTGTGTGCGTGTAACATGCGGGAAATCTCGCGATACCGTTATTTCGGGTGCGAGGGACCTTCAAACGGGTGTTGTCAGCGGAATATCGGCCGGAGGAGGCTGTGAACGCACCTGAGGCGAGGTGGCATTAGCCTCTACGACACGTTGAATGACGCAGGCGTGCTGACGACGATGGGACGGCGGAATCGACCGCGGCGTCGGTCACGGTGTCGAATGTATTGCGGACTAGTCACGGGCGCGGCGGCGTCGTGCGTGCACCCACGCGTCCGGGATGGTACCACGAACGATCTACGAAAGTCTTGAGATCGGGGGTAGTGGCGACGACGGGCGCAGTGATTATACCGGTCGAACGCAGAGCGTACTGGCGCAGTCATTTACCGCCATTCCACCTGCTTGGTGTGAACGTTGGCGATGGAACATGCTTCCTGAAATAGCAGAAACTCACCTTGTTTGCGATGAGTCTTGCACGAAACAGGCGGACGGGGGCTGCGGAGCACGAGGGAGGGCAGCAGTGGGGAGGGTCGGGCAGACGGAGAGGCAGGCGAGAGAGCGAGGGAGACGCAGGCAAGGGATCCTTTGGCTGCGAGATCGGACTGGAGCTATCAAGGAGAAGGGCTGCAGCTCAGTCCAACGCAGCTGCGACAGGCGGCACACGCAGCACGGCGCTGGGTGCGTGTGCAGGGGCGGCCAACGAAGACGGGAGCGGGGAGCGGCCGAGGCGAGTCGCTGTCCGATCGCGTTCGAGCGAAGAGGGCGAGGGGCAGGCAGAGAGCAGCTCGGCGTCGACGATGACGTCCGTCTGTCGAGGTAGAGCAGGCGATCGAGGAGCGTCCGTGGGCCGCGCCCGTCTCGCGTGGGGCTCGCGTGGCGTCTGCACGTGATCGTGACCAATGTGGCTGCACGCGCCGCGCGCAGGCACGCGCATCAAGCTTGCCTCCTGCCGCCATCTTCCTCATTGTCGACCATGGCGGACCCCCCACAATTGCGGATATCCTGCAGAATGGGTGCGCTCCACTACACATCTTCGGAAACAGCTGAGCGCTCGAACAACATGCCAATCCACAGTCTGTACCGACCAGTGGCTAGTCACGCACGTCGATCCATCGTGGTCTGTCTCTCAACTCAAGCAAATTCTCGTCCAGAGGTTCTCAAGAGAGCGCAAAACGGTGGAGAAGACCCGGCGTACCATACCCGTGTCTCCCCACAAGACCCGTCGGCGCTCTCTTTCGCCCATCAGATTCGCTGCGCCCCGCAAACCTCGCCCGATAGCGGCGGAGAACACGCCTTCGGTTGCGAGCGAGGAGGGACCAGAATCAGTAGAGGAAACCGAGGAGTATGACAGCGACGAAGAAGACGACGAGGTGGTGGACGTCAACAAGGCCTTGAGCGAGGCGCACCGCTACAAGTACAACACTCGCCCGTCGACCTCCTCTACATCAGACACCGTCTCCCGGCTCCCTCCTCCCGACAGTTCCGGTACGTCGCAAGAAGTCGAGGGGTGCGTTCTTATCACCTTTTCCACGACCCAGATCTTGGAGGACCGTTTCTCCCTTGAGTGGTATGATATACACCCCGGCGAGCTGCTCGAGCTGCACCCGCTTGCGCCCTCCTTGGTCTCGCTCCCGCGGTTCTCGCTGGACGCATACATCGCACCGTACTTCGCGGCGAGAGTGTGGGCTCTCCGAGTCGTCGGGAATGCCTTGGACTCTACTCTCCGAGATCTTGGAATCCCACACGATCATCAGACCGACGATGAGATCCCGGACGTCAGCCCGAGATCCCCATTGCTGCGCGACAAGAAGAAGAAAATCACGCTTGAATGGAAGGAGAGGTGGGCGGTTGTACATCAGGGTATTTTCTCCTTGTGCAAGGAGCGACATGTGAGTTTATTCAATGACTATATGCGGTCCAGACGTTGGATATCGCTCCCCAGCAAGGACTTGGCATGGCCAGGTAGCATATGATGTCGTTGTAGGCCAACGGTTATTCGGGGTTTTGCCAT
>NW_007360471.1:0-2878 GCF_000271585.1 Trametes versicolor FP-101664 SS1
CCTTCCGAATACTTACGCTGCTGAAGCTGCATGATCATCCCAGTACGCGCCATGGCTGTCTTTGTGGCAAGGGGAGTGCCGGTGACGATGTCATGCGGGTCAGTCCGCAACACCTCTTCCTGCATGGCTAGAATACCCTGGAACTTGCCGAGGAGCTCCGCCGAAAACGCTAGGTAAGAATGGTTGAGCGTCTCCGGGAATGCGAAGGTGATGAACACCAGCGCGATCGCAATGTAGCATGCGACCGAAGTCAGCATGGAGTTGAGGAGGGTGTACTGTGCGACCGGGAAAAGCGGACCGAAGCTCTGTAGAGGACAAGAGTGTAAGATAAAGTCGCTATATGCTAGTGTTCACTCACGCAGAATATGTCGATAGCAATCGTGCCGAAGACACTCATGATCGTGAGCTTCGGAGCGTACGCCCTGACAAGCGCGAAGATGAAGCAGCCGAAGCCCATGAAGACTCCGAAGACGACCGTAGACCTAGATGAGTATCAGCGGCTGCCCCAGCAGAGTAAATGCAAGGCCAACCTGGTGTCTAGGAAGTCTCCTCTGAAGATGGCGTTCTGGAACAGCGCGTCGGGGTTGGCAAGACCAGCAGCGCTAAGGGGAACGTCAGTACGCCAGAGGCTTTTCTCGGACGTAACACACACACCTTGTGGCCTCTTTCTGAAGTGTTGCCTTCACCAGTGTTTGATCTCTTACTGCGAGCGCGGCAGCCATACCGGCGCATGATATCGCCCATCCTAGTGCGATACCTAACACCAAAGTCGTGACCGCCTACGGTGCGCAAGTTCAGCTCTTCGCATAAAACGCGAGATATGTGAACACTCACAAAGATGAACAGTTGCACAGGCATGTTCGGCGGTATCATGATGCTCAGCAGCAGCGCGAAGAACGCACTAGCGTGTACCCTCCTTTTCAACCACCACATCTTCCCCGCCACTACAAAAGGCACTCACGTATTCCCCAAGGTCGCTAACGACTTGTTTGGCACCATGATCACGAAACACACCCACGAGGCCACCCAACATCTCAAGAGCAACTTCCAGGACTTCCCCGAACGTAGGTTCTTCGACGCCCAAGGCGGCAGCTTGTCCCAGAGGCTGCCATTTGGTGGTGGAGCAACTGGCGGTGATTCCTTCGTAGAGGGCCCGCCGTTAGGCCGCTTCTCCTCTACGGACATGCCTGGAACATAAACGGTCGTGGCAGAGACGAGGGGGGTAGCGCGGATAGAGGGAACGCGTTTTCAACCACCGATCGCGCGCGGGCGCAAGGCTAGCGAACAGAAGGCGGGTATGCTTGATAGATCCGGGCGGTTGAGCGGGTACTAGGTGCAGATGTGCGTCTCAGGTGTGCTGAGACCTGACCTGGTCGGTGGGCGTGAGCGGGAACAGACGAGGGCGCGCGTACTCGAGCAGGAGAAGCCATAGTATATTGAGCGGGGAAATGTATAGACTCTGGAGGAGCGCGGCTGCAAGGGCGTGCGTTCGCGTCGGTCACGGAGGCGCGGACAGGATCCCCGCCGGCGGCTACACCCCGGCTAGCGTCATCGACATCATTATGGCCGGCCCCCGCACCTCCCGAGGGGACCGTCGACAAAATTAAAAGCACCCATATCCCCTTTGAGCTTCAGAGGTTTGTACGGGTCGCATCTGGATCCAGCGCGGGTTGGTCTAGTATGGTGAGGCAAAATCTAGATGCTGGTGAATCCATGCTACGTTTTACACATGTACAGATTTCTTCTTCCTACTACTCCTCCCTGATGCCGAAACACACTCCGAGTCTCCCAGGAACAGCGCGCGACATTTAAGCCGAGAGCTTCTTGCGGAGGACGCTCTTGAGCGCCTCGCCGTCCTGCGCGAACTTGCGGATACCCTCGTGGAGCTTGTCGTTCGCCATCTCATCCTCGCAGAGTGCCCAGCGGAACTCGGCCTCGTTGTCGACGTACGTGACCTTGGGGATCTGCTCGCCCTTGACAGCTAAAGTTGATGTAATATCAGTACCGTACGCGAGCGACTCGTGCACACGAGTACTGACCTGCGCTGGCGTCGAGCTTCTTGGGGACGGCGGAGGTGTCGTTCTTGAGCTCCTCAAGGAGGTTGGGGGAGATCGTGAGGAAGTCAACGCCCGCAAGAGCGGTGATCTCGCCAGTCTGTTCGAAAAGGGCCATCAGTTAGAAGCCCATATAAACAGCAAGAGGCGCACGCACGTTACGGAAAGAAGCACCCATGACGATCGTCTTGTAGTTGTGCTGCTTGTAGTAGTTGAAGATCTTCTTCACCGACTGCACACCGGGGTCCGCGTCGCCGACGTAGTCCTTTCCGGGCTTGTTCTTCTTGTACCAGTCGAGGATCTGTGCACATGTTCAGTATCCCACCGCTCAACCTCCGCGTGGAGGTCACGTACACGGCCGACGAAGGGCGAGATGAGCGTGACGCCCGCCTCGGCGCACGCAACGGCTTGGCCGAAGCCGAAGAGGAGCGTGAGGTTGCAGTGGATGCCGTCGTCGCGCTCCAGCTCGCGCGCAGCCTGGATACCCTCCCAGGTGGACGCGATCTTGATGAGGATGCGCTCCTTCTTGATACCGAGCGACTCGTAGAGGGCAATGAGCTCCTTCGCCTTCGCCTTGGTCGCCTCCTTGTCGAAGGACAGGCGGGCGTCGACCTCGGTGGAGACACGGCCGGGGATGATCTTCAGGATCTCCTTGCCGAACTCGACAAGCTGGAAGTCGTGGTCAGTTAAGAGAGAACGCAAATCAAGCATGCTCGAGCACTTACGAGACGGTCCATGGCCGCATTGGTCTGGGTCTCGATGTCACCGCCCTTGGCCTTACCGGCCTCGATGGCAGCATCGATCAGGCGCTGGTAAGCGGGCTT
>NW_007360472.1:0-2864 GCF_000271585.1 Trametes versicolor FP-101664 SS1
GACGTGTACAAGGACCCGGCGGCGCTGAAGAAGGCGATCAAAGTACGTGACCGCAGGCGGCGCCGGGGGCGGCGCGGCGGCCAGAAACATCGTAAGCGTAAGTCGTGTACTAACAGCAGCGAACAGGGCATCGACAAGAACAACAAGCGCCTGCGCGGGACGGGCAGCCTGCTCACCGCGCGGCGGTTCGCGTTCGAGCGCGTGCGCACGCTGTGGGCGGCGAAGATCGGCACATGGCTCGCGCTCGACTTCGAGGCGTGGGACATGGACCACACGGCGCTGACCGAGTTTGGGTGGAGCGCCGTGCGCTGGGTCGACGGCGAGCCGGTGAAGGAGGACGGGCACCTCGTCGTGAAGGAGCACCGGATGTACACGCAGCATTACGTCCCCAACAACCGCGAGGTACGTTTCGGCGGGCGTGCAGAAGCCACCCCCTTCGCTCTGGGGACGGGAGGAATGGAACGCTGACACGGCAGGGCAGTACTACAACTTCGGCGAGAGCGAGATCGTGACCAAGCCCGTGTTCAAGCAGCGGATACAGGACCTCATCAACACGCACAAGGAAGCAGGCCCGCTCTTCCTCGTCTTCCATGACCACTCGCAGGACGTCAAGTGCGTCCGCTTCGTCTCTTCCTCCGTGGTCGCCGTGACGCTAAACAGCCCGCCAGGTACCTCAAGTCGGACATGGTCAAGGCGATAGAGCGCGTCGACTACCTCCTCCCAGACTCGCCCCAGACAGGCGAGATCTACGTGGTCGACACCGCCGACCTCTTCGCCGCGCTCGAGGGCGACGCGTCGAACAACAGGCGCTCCCTCGAGCGCGTCTGCCGGCACCTCCAGATCACTACCAAGTTCCTGCACAACGCCGGGAACGACGCCCGCGTAAGTCCAGCCCGCATGTTCTCTGTCTGCTTTGACAGCGGCTGACGGTGGCGCATGCAGTACACGATGGACGCCATGGTGGAGATGGCAACAGGCGACCCAGTCGACCAGCAGCGCGAGCAGCGGTGGCCGAAGCGCACAGAGGAGAACCAGCCGAAGGTCCAGTTCCAGGACTGGGAGGAGGAGTCGGACTTCTCAGACATGGAGGGCGTGATGGGTCCCCCGACCGCTGCGCCGCCCATGCCCACCGCCGACGACGACGACCTGTGAGGTGTGCCCGTCAAATTCCCAGTCGGTTTGAACGTTGCGTGATCTAGTGTAGCCAGTATTGCCGTGGGTTGTATTGATACCGTGTGGCCGTGCGCTGTAGCGAATCGAGAATCGAATGTATTGTTGGTTTAGACCTCTGGCGATGCATGATGATGTACGCTGGGTAGAGCTATGGCTAGTGGAACAGGACTCTGCGACGGTCATGAAGCGTGATCTAATAAGGTAAGGTATCGTTTTGTCGCGTCTCGCACATAAAAAGCGTTCGTCGCGTCGTTCGGCATCGTCTCTAGTCGTCTTTATCCTTCTCATCCTCGTCGTCATCGCCCTCGTCCTCGTCGTCCGAACGGTCGTCAGTGACTTCGATGTCGGTGAGAGCACTGTAAAAGGGATCCCCTACGTCAGCACACGAGAAACTTCGAAATGACGCGCGAACACGTACCGCCAGGCGATGCGCAGGATGAGGAAGTACCAGAAGAGGTTCAGGCACTGCAGCAGCAGCATCGGCGCGAACATCTGGTACTTCATCCACCAGGTCAGCCACACGCCGTCCTTGGGCGACCACTGTTTCGAACTCTCGCTAGATACGGCAGCGCCGGGTGTGAGCGCAGGTCGTGTGTGGGAGCGGTGGCGCACAATACGTACGGCATAAGGTCAAATTCAAACCATACTGAGTACAGCATGACCCAGTTCAGCCAGTGGCGGAAGTATCTGTTGTCTGCGGCGTCAGGGAAAAGGTAGATATGCATTTGAACGGCGGAGACGTACGTCCAGACGACCAGCAGCACCGTGAAGGTCGCAGTCTTCGTCCGGTGCCATTGGATGTAGTTGAGGAGTTTGGAGAGCTGCACGGGAACTAGATAAGAGGGAATCCGCAAAATTTTGGAGATATGCGCGTACCCCGAGCACGCTGTCAGGAATATCCATGCTGAGGTAAACGGCGTGGCCAATGTACGTTAGGTTGATGAGGTAGCTCCATCTGTTTAGAGACCATCAGCACTCTGATTTATGATGCACACGGAAGTGTCACACACCCGACCATCCAGAGGGTGACGAAGTGGTGAGCGACAAGTTCGTTATAATCTTTGCGCGGCTTCTCGAGGCCAAGCAACAGCACAATGAGCTGCTGGCACCAGTAAGAAGCCTGCATGAGGTAGTAGGTTTTGAGTTGCGGCTGCATCTTCCAATGCGGGTATTCTGATGTACTGTCTGAGACGAAATACTTGCGCGCGATAGGGTAGACACGTACCCAGCCAGAAGTGCTCAGTGCGATACCACCAGGTCGGTAGTTGCCTCATAATAAGCTGCGAACATGTTCAGAGGAGCCTCGGGACGGTGTCGGAAGAACGCTCACCAGACCCCATACGCCTGTGAATGCAAAGTAAAGCACGGCATACCCTTGCTCGCCGAAACGGTCCAGCTTAGTCTCCCTCCGAATGCCAAACCATTTGGCAGCGGGCCTGCATAGGTACACCGTGATGGTCTGCCGGACGAATGACCAAAAGACGATATAGTAGGCAAGGAAGGCAAGGTCCAGGTAGCCCTTCTGATAACACGGGTCATCTTCAGGGGTATCCGGTATCCGGTGCGAGATGAAGAGGAGTGGGGCGAAGGGGTTGGGCGTGTCCTTTGCAATATATGGTGCAAGGAGCTCCCAGTTGGCCCATAGTATGAACACGAGCAGGAGGATCTTCAGCGACGAGCCTTCGCGTCCG
>NW_007360473.1:0-2861 GCF_000271585.1 Trametes versicolor FP-101664 SS1
TGGGTTATCTGTTGAACGGCCGCGCTGGTTTCTATTCTACAACTCGAACTAATACACCTGGCTTTGCTTGTCTCCCTACGGTCTGATCTAATGTGAGCAGCATCAACTCGGACTAGTAATGGTGTTCATGTACGAGCTCGAGCGAACATGCTGGCCTGAGCCTGAGTGTTGCGCACGTCGTGGTAATTCGCATAAGCGAGCGAGCATGAGGTCGAGCGGCCGTGCGAATTGGATGCACCACGGCCGGTGTTCCGCCCGTATATTATCTCGCTTGCTTGGACTAGACCGAGCATGATCAAGCCATAGATACAGCCAATTGAGCTTCCAGTTCCACAGCTCCCCTTGGAATGGATTTGGGGTGGATAGGAAGGCGGGGAGGCAGGGATACTGCCACCCTTCCTGCCCTTCCTCCCCAGATTCATTCCAGTGTCGGGGGGCAAGTATCAAGCGGCGGACGAGTTTAGAATTGTGAGCGCAGCAGCCAATGTCATCAGCGGGACACTCGCAAGCGGCTTAGACGGAGCTCTGAACGGCGATTTTTCCGTAAGCATGGCCAAGACCCTGGCGCTTTCACACTCATCTGCTCACTCGCCGAGATCTGTACTGACCGAACATGTACACAGTATCTACATAGTTCCTTGCTTACCCATCCCACCATTGTCTCCCTGAGTCTCCCCATCTAGGACGACGTCTCCAGAATCATCATCGGCCTAAGTAAGCAGAGAGCGACGGGGATGCCCATGATCCGAGGCAACGAGCCCCGGGAGAAGCACTGGCTGCGGGTGCGCTCGGCGGAGCATCAGACGGGTCGGCTAGTCCCATACGTGGACGCACCACCTGTTCCCTGGCCTGGACCGCAGACGCACGCATCACGGCGACAGCGGGCGAACACCGTGCACGCTCTGGCCTAGAGGGCGACCACTGTGGCGCGCCGCGCCATGTATCGTCCCACCTCCATGTTCGCCCGTCCCCTCGTTTCCCCATCCATGCGCCGCGCCCACCAACCTGTCGAGCGAGCCCGCCGCATCCGGAACACGCTCGGGAGCGAGGACGTTGCACAGGAGCTCCGCGGCGCCGCAGAGGACGCGGCAAGGCGTCGCGTTGAGGGCCGCTGCGCCGTCGCGCCTAGAGCTCTCGCACGATCCGCCTGAGGAGCAGCAAGGGTCGCTGCAGCTGGGAGCGCAGACGAGGTGAGCACGACGACATCTTCGGCGAACCCCAGATAAGACTCACCCTCGCCGTTCTGCTTCAGATGTTCCCTGCCGCGCCGCGCGAGCTCCAACACGTCACAGGCCGACAGCCACGTCGAATTGTCCCGGACCCTCCCAGCCGCTCAGCCCACGCACACACCGCGCACATCGAGGCTTTTGAGCCTAGTCGCCTCACCCGAAGTGCGCCTCGTCACGAGCACGCCACGGATGGAGGCTCGGCGAACAACACGTCGGCGGGTTGGGACGGGGAGGGCTCCGCAGAGCGCCAGAAAACGCTGCGACGCAGCGCGATGACGACCCTACGTTGTGCCTGGGGCTCTTGCCCGATCTACCCAGGGATCGGTGAGGTTTACTGCAATTGAGACGACATGACGAGGTGAGGACGGCGACTTCTTCGCCGTGTTCCAGATGAGACTCACCCTCGCCGTCCTGCTTCAGATATTCCCTGCCGCGCAACGCGAGCTCGAAGACGTCAACCACATCGAAGTGACCCAGACCCTCCCAGTCGCCCGGCGCACGCACACACTGCACACATCGAGGCTGTCGAGCTCGGCCGCCGCATCCGAAGCGCGCCGAGTCACGAGCACGCCGCGGGCGGAAGCTCGGCGAACGACAGGGCGGCGCATTGAGACGGGAGGCATATCGTCGTATCTGGTTCTCGCCATGGTGAGGAACGGACAAGTGGCCATGTAGCAGGTGCTTACCTCGTCTGTCTTGCCTGTGCGGAGACTCACCAGCACCCTGGCAGACCTCCGGCGCATCTACGCAGCTCGGCCGCTCCCAAACACAAGCCCATGAGATGTAGCGCACGGCGCGGCGCGATGTCTGTGAGCGTAGGACGAGGTCAGAACATCCGCTCTCTCGATACATTCTAGCATTCACTGACCCTTTCCTGTCGCAGATACTCGCGGGACTCAGCTCCCAGCATCTGCCACGCGCTACGGTAGAGAAGGGACTGCGAGCGGCGAGACGACGACGTTGCACACGTGAGGACGACGGGAGCGCGAACGGGCGCATTCGGGTGCCATTGGGAACTGCCGGCGAAGCGTCGATGCCCAATCCGCGGTCTCCCACTTGCAGCGGCGAGAATCAACCTGCGCGCAGAAGACGCGTCAGCACAGCGAGAGGACAACGCAACACGGGAGCTGCCTCAAAGTCGACGCAGGTGCTCGTATGTCCAGTCCCGCGATACGAAGATACGCTCCCGGTCACGGTCGCCGCGTCAGCGTCTCCCGTGCCTGTGCGCTGCGAAGCGTCGCGCGAATTCCGTGGGAGGCCTCGTCGGGGACACGGCCCGTACGCGATGCGAGGTGAGAGACGGGAGATGGGAGACTCCCATTCGTGTGAGCAGGTACGCGGCCGGGCCGGATGTGGTTCGATACGTGCTGACTGCTTGTTCCGACGTGCCAGCGGGCGCGCACTCCTTGCGCATCGCACAGCGTGGCGCCGGAAGACCCCTGGCTCGTCGTGCGCGCGATACGACCTGTCTGCTGCTTTCAGTGTACATCTGCACGGGAAAGGTAAGCCATCGCGACAGAATGCACTCGTCCCGCATGCCCGTACTTACCTGGAGTCACCCAGAGCCTCGGGACGCGTGAAGACGCCGGAAGGGTCTTGGCGGCGGATGATGGGAGCCTCGGCTGCGCGAAT
>NW_007360474.1:0-2845 GCF_000271585.1 Trametes versicolor FP-101664 SS1
TGCGTTGCATCATAGTTAGGTTGTTAGGGTACTACTCTAACAGGCCCTGTTCTTCGCTTATTTGGGGTCTGAGTTTGAATCTACCTCCCTAATAAGGCAGGAAAGCGCAGATATGGCTGCAGGGCTGTTATCAACTGTAGATAACAGGCATTTTCTTATCTCATTGGCCTAATCAGGCAGGTACCTTAATCTCTTATCTCTATGGCGCTTTTTTGATCACTGCAGGCTTATCTCCCTGGCCAGATCAGGCATGTACTGTAATCTCTTATCTCTAGGGCGCTTTTTTGATCGCCACCTGTCCCAATTGGGTAGGCAGGTTAGATGGCAGGTAGGGGCACCAGGAGGGGTTGCTCCCTGGTGGCCTCTATAGCTCAGTTTTTATCTAATCAGCCTGCTTGTTTTTGTATTAGATAGATAGTGATAGGGAGAGTTGAAAGGGCCATTCCATAGATGACAAATACTACTGGTTATAGCACTATAGTACTAGCTATCATATGTTCTGTATTATATGACATACTACCCAGTACCACTATCTACTGCTTCAGGGTCATGAAAAAGAATTCATATTGGAGGTACAGTCCATCTCTATTCTGGGAGCACTTCTTCATATGTGTCAGAGTAGTATATACTCTGCTGTCCTCTCTCCTTCACAGGGAGGGCTATATGCCATAGGATAGCCAGTTCTGCTTGGATTGCCTCCATTGTTTCAGCATGGTATGCACATACTCCAGAGCTATTTGTGGATATACTCAGATTATCTGGGCGCATAGTGGGAGTTGTGCAAAAAAAAGTTCTTTGCTCATTTACACTACATTTGGTAGGTCTGTACACTCCTCAATAATTTATGTACCCCAATTTCATCTATATCATTTCATCACTGTCCTTAGTAGCTTTGGAATGGTGTATTATGTGTAGCAATACAACCACTAGAGCTGTCATAATATTCTACCCACTCCCCATCCCCTTTTTCCCAACCATGCTCTTCAGACAGCCTCAGGATCCATCAAAATACCCAGATATTGTATATACCTCATCACTATACATTATGCAGCTCTTTGAAAGTGTCTCTCTATCAATAGGGCTTTCTGAAAGCGAGAAATATATCGGTGATCATATGCCCAGAATGATCCCCCCACCAATCAATCATTTCTTGGCCTATCATCAATCGCTTTTGTACAGCCGCTCATCCTTTCCATATATGCCTGCCCACCAAAATGCAG
Source organism: Trametes versicolor FP-101664 SS1 (assembly GCF_000271585.1). Lineage (NCBI taxonomy): Eukaryota > Fungi > Basidiomycota > Agaricomycetes > Polyporales > Polyporaceae > Trametes > Trametes versicolor. Next base: position 1,221 of record NW_007360474.1, read on the forward strand.
CACTATCGCACATGAACTGAGACAGGGAGTCCCTTATCAGTGTCTGTAAAAATGACCCCTTCCTTCTTCACAGAGGGGACTGATAATGCATATAAGGATCAAAGATAGAAGTCGCAAAAAATCCCTTTCAAATGAGCCCAAGATCATGATATAAGGTGGAGAAGTGATGAAGATATGCATTAGACTATGCTGAAGGCCTCTGAGCTACTAGCAGAGCTTATAGTACTTTCCGAGCACACCAACTTTTGCCCAGCACAGCCACCAAGTGTCTTAAGACACCTGGGTGGCTGAGACCCCTGTGGCCTGTATATTAAATATCTTCATCAGTTTCCGTTAGATTGCTCGGAACGTTGGCACGCTTATAGTAGTACTATGTATATACCATGCTACATATTTGTGGAAGGCAAAGATGACATTCAGCCTTATAAATGGGCACACACTGTGAGAGAGAGTATATGCTCCTATACCATGGCATCTTCATATTTGCTCCTCGAAATTCTTGCAAACATTGCCCTGTATTGGCACTACTGGTAGCATCAAACACCATGTGAATGCGCCAAAAACTGATTGCAATATAGCTACAACAGCTCCAAAGAGCCTATTTTGCATAATAATGTCTCTAAAGTATGCCAGAAGCCTCTGGGAGCCATGAAAACTAACTGGTAAAGGAACAATGATTATTGAGTGAATAGATGATAGTGGTATTCACAGTATCAGGCTGCAGGGTGAAGAAGGAAGTGGTAGCAGGCAGTTTGAGATATGAGGAGGAGGTGTAGGGCATATATATGTCTCCAGTGGTTGGAATTCTATGCATCATATGTCAATAGAAAGCTATACTCAGTGGTGTTCAATTGGTATATTTTCCATGATGATGCACCCAGTAATGACAGAGTAATGGGTGTTGGAAGTGCCCTGTGGCTGAGACCCATGATTCTCCTCATCCTGCAAATGCTATCAGGTGAGGAGTCAAACTGGAGATACTAATCACTGGAAAGGATATATATGTATAGGTTACAGAAGGAATCAAGACCATCCTGTGAAAACTGGTAAAGGTGTGGTACATAGTTCTCATTTAGAAAAGTGCAATTCTAGCTAGCTCTATTATTCTCTGATCTGTATGAAAGTGGGCTCAATCAATGTGGATAGCATATGGCAACTGCAACATATACTTTCGCATGAATTGAGGTAGAATTGGTCGCTACAAAACCTACTTACAGGGGCTCATTATGAGTATTAGTATAGAACATAATAATGAAAGGAGTGCATATAGAGCCCCAAAATAACGTGTATTGGATGTGCCCTGTTGACATCTATATGATGCAGAAACAATGGAGGTATTCCAACCATAACTGAGCTATAGAGGCCACCAGGGAGCAACCCCTCCTGGTGCCCCTACCTGCCATCTAACCTGCCTACCCAATTGGGACAGGTGGCGATCAAAAAAGCGCCCTAAAGATAAGAGATTACAGTACATGCCTGATCTGGCCAGGGAGATAAACCTGCAGTGATCAAAAAAGCGCCATAGAGATAAGAGATTAAGGTACCTGCCTGATTAGGCCAATGAGATAAGAAAATGCCTGTTATCTACAGTTGATAACAGCCCTGCAGCCATATCTGCGCTTTCC
>NW_007360475.1:0-2842 GCF_000271585.1 Trametes versicolor FP-101664 SS1
AACATTGTTTGCCCCATAGCTCATGCTACGCTCGCTTGCTCCGCCCCAAATTCTGTGCCCTCATACCTGGGGGTATGCTGGATAGATTGTATATACTCAATTCCGAACATATGCCCTCAAAGAACATTGGGAAGTTATGCTCCTCCTCATCTGCGCACTTTTCCCCCCTACCAAGCGCCCATTTCTGATCCGACTGTTCTGAAACTTTGTACATACCTCAATATAGTGTATTGCTACCCCTCAACGAGTTTTCAAAGCCCCAATCCAAGGGAATATGCAGCAATGCACCAATATAGGTGCAGCCGCTTCCCAGGGCTGTAGCTCCAAAACCGGTCCGCCAATTTTGCTAATATTCTGCACAGGGCCTCTCCTATATGATATGTACATGCTCCCAAAATATTGGAGCGAAATTCCAACCCTGCTCTGTGAGACCTCTCCCCAGAATGAGTCTAGATCTGTCAGTCGGCTTAAAATATATGTATCACTCGCAGCATTATACGTCGCTTATAAACGACGCGTGGGATGATTTTGAAAGACGTCTGAAATGGCGTATCATCTTCACTTTCAAAGATGGTGTGAATCGACCATATGATCCAGACTATGAAGTCGTCGATCCTTCTAAACCAAAGAAGAAGGCGCCTTTATTACCGCGTTGGATTGAACTCGGGTTCGAACATGGGCGGCGCTTCGTGCAACAAACGATCGCCAATATCCCTGCCGAACACGACCGTGGGCAACCAAGTAAATCGCTCGCCCCACGGCCTTCCGAGATTATGTCCTTTCTTAAAGAGCGCGACTACGTCGTCACTCTTACAGACAAGAATTTGGGACTCGCGGTGTCTGAGCGTACCTGGATCATTGATCAAACAAATAAGCTTTTAAGTAATCGTAATGATTACGAGCCATTAACGCCGGCTCAAGCTAAACGATTATTTGATCAGAAACAAACCGAAGTCAAGGCTATAGCGACCTTAACGGAAGATCATCTTGACTTGTACGAACTGAAAGTACACGAGTTCTTGCGCTCAAAATGTACTCAGGATGGCGCGGAGCATAAGTTCCCGCAATTTTATGGTATCCCTAAGATACATAAAAACCCGCCCGGATTTAGGCCAATTGTGCCGTGTTTCGGTGTCATCACCGGACCTTGCGGTAAATTTGTTTCTAAAAATCTTAAACCGCTCATTAAAGCGGCGCCAACCGTGATCCACGGATCCAAAGATTTGGTGCTAAAATTAAGTAAGCTTCGGCTCCCCGTTCCGCCGTTCGGCGACAAGTATTATCTAGTCACCGGCGACGTCGTCGCGTTCTACCCTAACATTCCGTTAGAACCCTGTATTGATATCGTTTACAATATGTGGCTCGAACATACATTTGATGCTATGGAATTTAACGCGACGGACGAAGAAAACGGAGTATATCTCGGGTACCTCGGAGGTCAACACAGATTACTCGCGCAAATATTCAAACGGGCGCTACTAGTTAGTAGTACGAAGCTTGTATGTCAGTTTCAAGGACAGCATTCTTTACAAAAACGGGGCCTCGCTATGGGCGTCCCGGAATCTCCAGATCTGGCTAATCTTTACGGTTACCATTTCGAGAAAAAATGCGACGTCCTTAACGACCCTAAAATCGCTTTTTATGGTCGTTACATCGATGATTGCTTTGCTATTGTTAGCGCCGCGAGTAGCGAAGCGGCGCGCCAATACATGGCAAATAAAGTACAATTCGATGGCTGTCAAATTCTGTGGGAAGTATCGGCACAGCGGTGTAACTTTTTAGACGCCACCTTCTATTTCGGACTCGATGGGTCTTTGCAATGGAAAGCGTATCGCAAACCGAACAACCACATGGAGAGAATTCCATGGATATCTGGCCACCCCCTCGACGTTAAGCGGGGTACCTTCATAGGCGAGATGTCGCGTTTAGCAACGCTTAGTAGTCTTTTTCCGAGCTACTTAGACAGCGTGAGGGAGTTAGTTGCCCTTTACGTGAAGCGTGGTTATCCGCAAGACCTTGTTGCAAATTGGGTTAAGAAACACCTTAAAGAACGTTGGGAAAAGCGTCTGAGCGAGAAAGACGAAACGCGCACTGAAAGCGACGTCCTTGTTCTTAAGTCCCAATACAACACGGCCTGGAATTACTTCAATGCCAAGGAACTTGGAGACACTATTTTAGGATACTGGCGGGATTGGCACGAACGTGCCGACCGCGGCCTCAATACTTATCATACAAATATTGAATGACCACGCCCTACCCGGATCTGGGAAGGTATCAAAGACGTGGATTCCGCCCTCCAAACGGAGGTGTTGGATACCGTCGGCGGTACCATCCTGATACCGGATATGCGAAAAATCGGTATTCTTAACAGACGAGTAATTGTGAGTCGCAAACGCGGCCGCAATATGTTCGACCTTACCAATCTTTGGAAGAAAATAGTTCTCGAAAAGCTCGATGAAAAGGTTAGCGAAGAGGAAATAAGCACCCCTCTCGCGCAACCAACTGCTACCGCCGGACCGTCCGGTTCTTATGACATACGATCTTATTTCGTAGACCACCGTGAGAACATGCACCGGCGTTCACCGTCCCCCAATAAGCCCCAGTTCTAGTTGCGTGCTTGCGCAGCGGGTGCGCCGGGGTATGTCGCGCAAGCGATGCGGGGAAAACAGGTCATCGCATTCAGTTACCTTCCTCCAGATGCCCGCGCTGGCCCTTTAAGCCGCCAGGAGCCTGGGACACCGGAACGCGCACATGGTCCATTAAGATCTCAACCATCACTCCCATGCATAGGGACGTGTGGGATCCGCCTTCGGGCGGAGCCAGTGTAGAAGCGATTTGCAAC
>NW_007360476.1:0-2795 GCF_000271585.1 Trametes versicolor FP-101664 SS1
CTACGTTATGTACATGTTCGCGACGCCTGCGCGCCGCCCTCTGCGAGAGCTCCTCCCGGCCAACCACCGCCCACCGCCCACCTACCGCCCCTCTGCCAGCCGCCCCTCCGCCTACCGTCCAACCACGACCCAGTGCCCTACCACGACCCAGTGCCCTACCATACTTACCTTTTCTTTCTGCAGCTTCTCGTCCGCCCGGCCCACGCCCCGCCCCGTCCGCGCGCCCGGCCCCGGCCAGTCTCGCGGCGTCTCTTGAGGTCGGCGCAGAGCCCGTCCTCGACTGTTCGGAGGCTGTACGACTTGCGCCGCGGACCCCAGACTTCGCGGCCTCCTGTCTGCTCTCGACTTCTGCGGTAATCTCGTCGACCGTCATGAGGCTGGCAGTATCTGAGCGGTCACGCTTGCTGCGCAGCTCAGTGATGTAGCTCATCCGCTTCGACGCGGTGGAGAGGCGTCTTGACGAGCGGATGGAGCCCTGGCTGTCAGATAGGTTGAGTGATTCTGACAGCGACTCCGAGGGGAAGGCCACTGGTGGCAGCAGGTGCGGGCTCGTGACATCCGGTACGTTGATATCGACAGAGTTCCCATCGTCGGTGGACAGCGACAACCGTGGCGGCTCCTCGATCTTCGGTGCTTCGGCGTCGTCGTAGTCTTGGGACGAGTACGGCGACGGCGCGCGCTCGACCGCTGTCATGGACGACGATGACATCGACGCGCGCGGAGACGTGGTGCGCTGTGAGCCCAGCGTGCTCACGCTGAAACGCGACTGCGACGGCATGCTGAACGAGATGATGCTGTCGCGGCGCCCCGGCACGCCGCTCTGGCGCATCATGCTCTGGCGGCGCGTGCGCTCGAGCACCTTCTTCTCCGTGAACGGGAAGTACGCGGCGAGGTGCGTCGTGATGAGCTCGCTGGGCGGCCGCTGCCCAAAGAAGTTGCGCAGCTTGTTCGGGCCCTTCTGGCTGTTCGTCGGGCTGCCCGACGCCTGCGCCTCGGGCTCTGCGACGTCTGTCTTCGGAGGCGGGATCGGCACGCCGAGCCCGCTGAGGATGCTCACGGAACTCGCGCGCTTCATCGCCTTGGTGTAGACCGGAGGCTCCGCCGCCAGCGCCCTGTCGAGCGGGTCCTCGTCTTCGTCCGATACAGTGAGTGAGGGAGAGCCGTATCCGCGCCTCGCCCGTAGTGTCTTGCGCAACGTGAAACCGTGCACGCGTGCAGGGTCGTCTGGGGATTTGTGGCATAACTCCACGATCTCTGCCTCGCTGAGCGGACTCCCTTTAAACCATTATCAGACTGTGTTACATGTTTGAGGATCGTGCAGGGACACGTACTTTGCGCCTCAGGCATCCCCCACTCCGAGAATGCACCCCATCCGTCGACGCTGAGCCCCCCATCGTCGGATTCGACGGACTCAGAGCTCTCCGGCCCGAGCTTTCCGAATTTCTTGAGCGCCTTCGTCAAAACCTCGACGCCACCGGAGCAATCGGCGACGTTTAATGTCGTGGTCTTGCCTTCCTCGGGCAGCGTGAACTTAATCAGCTTCCGACGCAGGTCGTCAAGTGAGGGATTGCTGCGCGAGGACGGCGTGCCTGGTCGGAAGTCGTTAAGGTTCCTGTACGCATCTCTGCGCCCTGAGGAGAACGACTCTGCGATAGGAGACAGCCCGTGTGCCTGCTGCAATTGCGAGGTCGCGTATGGATGTGCGCCGTTGCCAGTGCGCGGCCGGGGTAGCGGCTTGTTTGAGGTCTCCGAAGTAGGGGTAGAGCCGGAATATGAGCTAGTCCTCGAGTGTTCGGAGGCTGTACGACTTGCGCCGCGGACCGGCGGCTGTGACGGGGGAAACGGCACTGGTAGAGGCGAAGTCGACCGGCTCGGCGCCCGATTGCCCTGCCTGGGGTCTGAAGGCAGGCCGTACCCCTGCCAACTCGGACCCTGTGTTTGGGAACCTGGCGTGAGCAGCCCGGCCTGTGGTAAGGCGAGCGGCGCGTCTGGCAAAGTAGGCGTGCGTCTTCCAGACGTGCTCGGCGTGCTGGGGGCGTGGTGGAGGTTCCGGGGTGTTCGGGCGATCGGGGGCAAAGGCGGCTGCCCTCGTGGTGGAGGAGGAAGGGGAGGGAGATTCGTGCGACTGTGGGCGGTCGTAGGCGTACCGTGTGTACTCGCACTGTTTGGCTGCAATGGCAACGGACGCATGTTGTTTAAGCGAGCAGAGTCCTGGCCGTCGCGTACCAGGCGGGGCAGGTCCGGCGATCCACCATTGGGGGGTAGATGCAGAGGTGCAGGTCGGGCGGACTCCAACCGTCGCGCGCCCGTGCGTGCTGCCCCATGGTCGCTGGATATACTGGAGGTACGGCTGTAGTCGATAGCGCGTGGGCGATTGAGGATGGATGTGAGCGCGCTGCTGGCGGAGCATCGTTGTCGGAGGTGCTTCACGCCGTTGAGAATGCGCACCCTGTCTCCGACGCTCGACATGCCCATCTCCTTCAGGATCATCTGGTCCAGCTCGAGCAGGACATCGCCTCGGATATCATTCGCCCTGAACGTCGCGGCTAGATGTGCACACCTAATTTCGGATAGCCAGACCGCGACGTGCGCGTCGGTCCATGAGCGCAGGAAATCCGGGTATGGTGTGCCAGGAGGAGCCTCAAGCGCATGGTTGGGGTGAGCAGACGTTGGGGTGTTCGTCAAAGATCCGTTTAAGTTAACATTCACACGGGAGAGCTGAGGCTGCTGAAGCGAGATGGGTGTAGCTGGAGAAGACGGGGAGGAGGCTCTGGAGGTGGGCTGGGACGCGTCTT
>NW_007360477.1:0-2795 GCF_000271585.1 Trametes versicolor FP-101664 SS1
CAGGGATACATCCACAGATACTTTGGGTGGTATCTGTATCCTTATCCTCCAAAATCCTTATCCCTGGCAAGGATAAGGATTTTTGCAAAAATCCTATCCTTGTGCAGATAATCCTTGTAGTTAGGGATATTTTCATTGATATAGCACTATATCATCACACCCATGGGCTGCATTATGTTCTATTGAGTGTCAGAACCCTTAATAAACCTCAATGCAGCCACTCAAACAACTCTACACCCAGTTTAAGGCATTTCTCTACCTTCATAAGGAGTACAAAGTATCCCTGCTAGGGGTACGGATTTTTGAGGATTTGCTTTTTGAGTATCTGTATCCGTATCCTCATGGATAATCCCTGTAAATCCTTGCAAGGATACATATCCTTGCCATTGCCTACCGGGAACGGGGTCAAATCGTGGACCGTATTATCGTTCCTTTGTCGTGCATCAACGACAGTCCTCAGCTTGCCATTCTTCTTGGCTACGCACAATAAAGGTGCCGCTTGCGTTACGGTGGCCGGTCACCACCATCCCGCTTTGACATAGCGGTTGATCTTAGCCATAAGATCACCTTTGATTGCATCCGCGCACCGCGGCAGATGGTAGCGGTATATCTTTTTCTTGTCGATGAGGGGAATCCAATGATTCACCTCTCGGAATGGAGGAAGTTCCTCCGGAGCAGGACACATTATGTCCTCGGTGGCCTTGTACCACCTCTCGCGGAGTTTCACTAACTCCTTCTCCTCGTCTTCGTCTATGACGAATCCAACATGAGACCGTCGGATTTCCTCATACTCCCACTGATCGCGCGCTATGCGATCTAGTAACTCATTGACCCCATAGGGGTCCTCGAATCCGAATCGGTCCCGTCGTGGACCTCTAGACGAATGCATCGTCGGAACTATGCGTTCAAATATTACAGGAGCTGAGCTGTTCTTGGCTCGCCCTTGATGTCGAACCGGAATTTCTACGGCTACATTGCCATCCCCTCCCCCTTCCGATGACCCCTGTGGTCTTGCATAGCGTGACTGGGGAGGTTCCACTTTCGTGGAGGCCGCCATGCTCCCCTAATGGACAGTTTGTCCGTTCTCGAGGACCCATGTAATGGGTTCCTTCATGGATCGTTTCACGATCTTGGCCGGGGAGGCTTCCTCCCTGAAGAGCGGAATGCTCTGTTTCCCGATCAGAACGCGGTCGTTCGCAAAGTCTAGTACGATACCGTACGTACGACAAAATACTGTGCCCAGTATTGCATCGTACTTGTCGATGTCGACAACGTCGAAGTAGTGGACGTTGCGCACTGCACCCAAGGTGATTTCCGCCTGCGCACCAAAATTGATTTTGGTGCGGCTCCCTTTAGTTCCCAGCTGGAGTCCTACGGGCTCCTGCAGATCAATTCTGCTTGCTTGGCACAAGTACGCAAATTCTGGGGTAATCGAATCGGTGGTGCACCCCGAATCGAATAATACCAGAGCTTTGATACCGTTGATAGGTATCTCAGCACATAATGTGCGTTGGGCTTCATGTGCCCGTTGTGGCTGCGCTGCCGGGTCCTCTATCTTACGGACCTTCGCGTCGTATAGCCATGCATGACGCATGCCTCGCTCGTTGGCCACAGCCATGCTGTGAATTCGCGGTCCCATTACCGCTCCTCCGGAGTCCATAGGCTCCACGCGCATGCTTGCCATGTACGCGACAGGGTCGTACTCGTACTCGAAGTCCTCCCACTCGGTCTGGACTACTTCGTCCTCGGACTCATACTGCGAGCCCACAAACTCATAGTCGGACTGTGGCAGGTCCTGGACTACTTCTGTCCCTTCTTGGACCTCTTGGTCCGGTCCGGGTACCTCTCCCAACGCTTCGTGGTCACTAGTGACCTGAGCATTGTCGTTGGGCGTAGTTGCGTGCTCGCCATCCGACGTATCGTCCAAGACGCGTTGCGCGAACATGCGCTGGCCCTGTCCCGGCTTCTTGCCGTGATTTGGGCAGGTGGGATCCGAGGCAAAGTGGCCTACTTGGCCGCAGGAGAAACATTGAGAGGCCGCTTTATTGGCGGCCGGCTTCACGGCGGGCCTAAGCGGCTGGCCAGTGGTGGGACGCGGTCGATCCGGCCGAGGAGCACCTGTACGAACAGGGGCGGCTCGTCAAACGTTGGACGACGTTGTCCGAGGCGCGGGGTCCGTGTGGACGGACTTCCTCTGTCCGCTGGGGGCCGCTTTTGCAACACGGTGATTGGTAGGGGCCACGACAGGGTTAACGCTAGTTGCGTTGTCGCGTTGATACGCCCGGTACCGAGCCACCACCCGCCCGGCCTTCTTTTCGCGGTTTCCGCGGGTTCGCGAGACCTCAACTGGGGCAGAGGCCTCATCGCGGCGCGGGCGCGGAAGGTTCGCACTCGCGCGGAACGACTTATCGCGCGATATCACGACCGCATGGGCAGACACGCGCGGAGGGGGTGTGTTCCGCATCGCCGGACCGGCAGGGCGCAGGGGCGTGTTCCGCGTTTACGCGGTAGACGGCTGGCGCATCGCGGGCGCCGGTCCCCTCCGCGACGGACGTTCCGTAGAGACTTTCTGATCACTGTAGCACGGTTTTGGCTGGCCCTGTAAATACCTACGCCCTCGGGCTGTGAGAATTCAGATTCCCCCTGGGCTCAGATTTCACCTTCTCTCACGAAGAACCCTCGACGACCCTGCGAACTGCGAACTGCGAACTGCGAACTCTGCGAACCCTTGCGAAATAGCGTTTAGCGTTGCGATAGCGTTGCGAACTCCCTGCGAAGCCTAACATGGGCTGCGA